>NC_142848.1:36495236-36797094 GCF_061612785.1 Hesperophylax consimilis
ACCAATGTAACAATATTACAACTTTTGTAACATAAAAGTATTAAATATATTTTACATCTATATTATTATCTTAATGACGGTACAGTTCCTCTACAGTACAGTACTCTTTCAGTACAGTGTGGCCTCTGTTATTTTCAAAAACTCACCCAACTTTTTACAAACTTCACATACAGTTTCACATACACGTCTTTCAATAATTTTCTATATCTACTCTCCTGTCAAGATTTTTTTGTCCCTTTGACTTTGCTACCACTGGATCGCCGGATATTATTTTTCCAAGCAACCGGTTATTTTTGTAATCGGTTCCTTTTGGCTTTTATATATTCAAACATTTGAGCTGTGCGTCCGCAAACCAATTTTGTTAAAAATTGCTATTTCGGAGGTTGGGGGGGGGGGGGAGATAAAATTAATGGGATTTTGTCTAAATTAATGGGAGTTTGTTACTTTTTCCATTCGTCCAATTAATTTAAAATTGTGATCAGTACATATTATTACGTAGGCTTTCAAAAATGTTTTTATTTGGATAGAAAAATTAGTAGGTACCAGGTATGTGAAACGCAAATTTTTGCACACATTTGATTGATATCTGTTGTACCTACATATAAAGTGGAAAAACTCTACTATCAGGGAACTTTACTAAAAGGACGAAAGCCATCAAAAGCCGCATGCAGGGCATAGCAGCAAAACCTTGATGAAGCGGATATTTATCTGCTAGTATTATTACGTCCCAGCTAGAGCTCGTACGGACGTCATCGACTTTCGTACTCGAAAGATATAAAGTAACAAGGATAAATGGAAAAGTACAACAACTGAAAGAAAAGTATAAAATTTAATAGTACAACAACCTTAAGAAAAGTGTAAGGTAACAAGTATAAAATTTATGGTATATTTATACAGTTTATGGTATATTTATACCGTTGATATTAAAAAAAAAAAAAAATGTAAAAGAACAACAACTGAAAGTAAAGTATAAAATGTAATAGTACAACAAGTCAAAGAAAATGAAATACGAGTATATTAGGCCATTTAAGTTCTAGATTAGATAAGAAACGGGTATACACTTAACTTGTTAGAAGGGGTGTTCGGGTTCCTGAGGTGAGGTGTGTTCAGGATGTCCCTGCCCGTCAGCTGTGAGGCGTGCCAGATCGAGAGGGGTTTTTTGGGGAAACCCTTAATATATAAAAATACTTGTTATATATAAAAAATGAAACAATTATTTTACAAGCAATAATTATTCGCCTGAATCACTCATCCACATTGAAAAATCTCCTGATAAAAGATGCATGACGCCAACGGGACTCGAACCCGTGTCCATTCGATTTTCGGTCGACAGCTCTGACCACTGAGCTATGGCGGCTTATCTCTTATCCGCGAAATAATTCAATATATACTAGTGTTTCATACAACAATTACTGCTTGTTACATTTTTTTCACCTGAAAATAACCAACTCTATTTTATATGAGAAAGGCATTGTAAGTGCTAACTCTCTCACTAGATGGCGTCGAGACAAATTGTCTACATTTTTAAGTGAAATACTAGAACTTGTCAAATATTAATTATTATTTGATATGTTGAATGAAACACTAGTATATATTGAATTATTTCGCGGATAAGAGATAAGCCGCCATAGCTCAGTGGTAATAGCTGTCGACCGGAAATCGAAGGGACACGGGTTCGAGTCCCGTTGGCGTCATGTATCTTTTATTAGGAGATTTTTCAATGTGGATGAGTGTTTCAGGCGAATAATTATTGCTTGTAAAATAATTGTTGCCCTTTGTGCTATGCATAAAAAATCTTGTCTTAAACATTAGTTTACCAAAAAAATAATAAATAAAAAATGAAATTTCGTTGAAGAAGACGACTTCGTTATTTTCAATTTTCATAACACGCAATGTACTATATTGTAGATATTTATCATTTTATCACGTACGCTACATATATAGATATGTACGTATGTATACACCAAGTGTACTATCTAAAGTAAATGATAGTAAAATTAACTTGCTAATAACAAATTTTAACTCTATAATTCACAAAGTAACGAGTAATTATACCTGTAGATAGTTCCTACGAGTATTATGGGTAAAAAGAAGTAGTTATGACTAGTAAAAGACGTGTCGGATTATGGATTATTATGGGTCAGTTGATAGGACCCATGCTTAATCGCCATTAGATATCACCAAGAAGATGACCCTTATTCTCAATTAAGTTTTAAGTGAACCCATAAAAGTTCCCGATCACACAAAAGATATTAAATGGAATTATCCAATATTCCCTAGGAAAAATATCTAACATATTTGAATGGCTCAATATAAAACGAAATTGGCCATTAAGCAAAAAATAACATCCTTTGTCAGTTATTCTGCATGTAATAAGATATTTAGTTACTGTTAACAACTGACACTCTCAACAATATGAATCTTACTAGCGTAGAAATCACTGTATTTATGTTAGTTATTTCGGTTATTCAATAAATAAATCTTTCTTGAAAATGACTCGTGAAAATCACGAAATCTGACTTTTCTCTTCAAGATTAACCCTAAGAAATTTAAACGAAATAAAAACACTTTTCAAATAATATAATGGTAGAATAAAATTAAAAATATTTCTTGAAAAATTTTTTTTATATGTAGGTACTTAATTGCTTCTCTGACAAAATGGGTTCCAATTTATATGATACTTACATTGAAAATCCGAGTTCATTGAACCAGAGTTAAAATTACTCACAAACAGACCCACAACCGATATTAGTAAATTTTTATTACTTATTGCAAATACACTTTTCTGATTATCAAATACTTTGGTCGATCACTGGAGGAAAAAAATCACAATTAAAAAAGTTAAATAAATATATTATTATTCTACTAAGATATTATGTACCAATTATAGTAGGCTTATCGATTTTTTTAACGTTTTTCCTCCTTCATAATATATACAATGATAAGGGCTCCCGCCTTATTGCAGCGCTTCGGCAAATTTTTGTAATATCATATATTAGTGCTCTTTTACGAGGGATCGGCGTCGGTTCGGCGGGCCTCAAAGCAAAACTCAACAGGTGCTTCAACTACAAGCATCATTAAACGCAAAAGGGTCCATTCACAAGGAAATGGAAACTTTTCTTGGAAATAATTATTAATATGGAACAAGGACACGAAACGTCATTTAATTTGGACATTTTTTTCGTTCGAATATCGTGAATTGTAGAAATGTGTGTAACAAATGTTGTAATATGATCTTAGAATTTGATGTCATACCTTCTGTGTTATCATTACGAGGAAGAAATATGTTATAAAAAGCGTAGTACAAACAGTGTAATAATTTTAAAGATAGTCTTGCTTTCGTAGTTGTGTTGTGTATCATAGAACTACGGCAAGGTAAGAAGGGACTACGGGCGTTAGCGTATTCCAAACTATTCGAATGAATTTGAATCACGAAGAGTGACCATAAATACATTCAAACATGCGCTTTTTAAAATGATTTGCCCTATGACTTGTAACTTAACCTGGCTTATTTTGAAACAGACTTTTTTTGGAGAGTTTTAAAACCTATGATATTGTCTCTTACAATAAAATTTCACGTTTTTTTACTAATTTATCATATTAATTAAAGCATGCTGAGCTTAGGGATCAACTTTTTGGAAAATATCGAATAGTGCCGATGATATAAACCGTCAAAATTTTGATTGTAAAGCACGGTGCGTGCGCGGTAGTACTACAGCACTGCCATTCCAATTATAAATTGTACTGTATCGTGTCGTGTCTCGTGTAACGTCACGTGGCACTATTGCATACGTTTTAGTCAAGTTCACTTCGAAAACTCAAAAGTTGACTTTTTAAATATATTGTAATACTCTTGCAAATTGTTAGAGAATTACACAATAGACGTCTTAACTCTTTAGTTTACCGTAAAAAAATATCATTTGGTTTCCTCGTCAATAGGATTTTATTAATATGTTTAGTCAATATCAATTTAATTCCAAATGATAATAGAATATTCTGTTTATATACTGTTCTTTATACCAAGTATCATCAAATAATGATCCTAATGGCCCTAGTCGCCGTCTGGATTAATCACCTATTTGTAGCGTGTTAGAAAACGGACATGCGCCAATAAAAAGTACTTAAATTGTTATGGGTTATTTAAAATATTGAAAATGTCAAGTGTCAGCTCTCTTTAGCAGGGTACTTCCAACCTTACAAGAGACCCCTATTTTTTCCTATTTCCTTTAGTCTTCCTAGATTTCTCAAAGGGGGATTCCATAGTTTCTAGTGCTCTTGGGCGTTACAACAATATGCAATTACTTTAATAATAATATTTAAAATCCAATCGCTGAAAATGAAAACTTCTACCTGAAAAGAGCAGTGCAATCCCATCATAGTTCAGACACAAAGTAAAATTTTACTTTAGAATGAAATGGTCGTGCACGATGTGGCTTTAATTTAATATGTAAACAACCTAGTAGCCGCGGGCTACTAGGTTCAATTAGACAATCAAAACATCTCTTACAGTTGTTCTGTGCCGTAATACAAGAGTAGTAAGTAGCAATCACTGAACAAATAATTCATAGTATGATGTGTGATCTACACCTATATAAAAGAAAACTTCTACAATACTAATTATCTGTAATGAACGTACGACTGATGTGTTGTACGAGAGAGACGGCACGAAAGCGAGATAAATGATCCCTCTTCTATCGCCTGAGGTAATACATTGGTTAAACCCTTCGGATCTAGGCAATATAATTACAACATTAATTTACTTACAAAATTTGTCAACAATTTAATTTATTTTAAATTTGTTGAACATAATATACACCTAATCGTAATTTTTTAAATGCAAAGAGAAAGCTTCGTGTTCCTCTCATTCTAAAACTGTTTAACTCATAAGACTGACCAGAATACAAAAGAAGTTAGAGTTTATTAAAGTGAGAACGTGTCAGTTTGTACCAGATACAGCACAACGTGAATCAACGGCTTTCGTGACCTAAAAGTCGTTGTCAAAAATGAATGTTTCGTGACCTAAAAGTCGTTGAGCCGTCGTAAAGCACTACCTGACCCGAGGGGTTCTACCGTATGTTGACTTCTTTGTGTGGGGCTGTTAGAAGGAAAATGTATTGTAACATCGGCCTCATACCTTGGAAGAACTCGAGGATCGAATTACGGAAGAAATCGCCGTAATACCAGTCGAGATGAAAACTTCATAAATCGCCTTCATCAATGTATTTTTTTCTAGAGGCCATCATCAGTCTGATGTCATCTTCAGGATTTGATGCCTAAAATAGCATGATGCAACAAATAAAATGAAATAAACCCCATTTCTGTAAGTTGAGCCATTTTTTTTCAAAGCCCTTCTAAACTGCACTGTTATGTTGTGTTCTGTTTTGACGCACCCTGTATTATGTCTATGGGTTTATCTCTCCAGTGATAGTATTGTAATACGTAGGGTTGCTATGTCTGGGAAACTACCCCTTTCCTCCTAACCGCCACCCTGCACCCGGTGCCGGCGGTGCTCCGGGCAACACTGTTAGCTGCTTGTAGTTCTGTATCATTGTTTGCTTATTCCATAAAAAGATACATATTTTTGGCTGCAAATGGAATATATACACCTACTTTAAAATGGTAGCAACGTTTTCACCAAGATAAATTTATTCCTTTACAATAAAGGTTATTTATTTTATGTGAATTCCATATTTTGTACTTGAAATCAAAATGCATTTATGGTACCTATTGTCCTCCGGGAATGTGTTTATTCCACTTCAGTGGACATTTAGTGGAAGATTTTTATTTCTGCTTTCTTTTTTATTTATAACAAAACTTTGTTAGTTTAATTTTTAATTAATTTAATTAAGAATTTAAATAAGAATTAAAATTTTACAGAAGTGTTTTTTATTATTTTTAATATTTCTTAAAATTTTAATTTAAAGTTTTCCGTACATTTTTTAATTCTAAAGAATACAAGAATCTATTATTTTCTGGTATTTTTTTGAAGAATTTGTCCCTTTCGCACCAACAGCTACAAATATGTTATTGGGGCGAATTGTGAGGCTAAAAGTAGTGGGGTTGGTAAGGAGATAGAGAAGAGGTAGATGAGGAAGTACCAGACTATTCAGATCTGGTCACCAAACACGGCCAAAGTCATTTCAAAATTCTGAATGGTGGTCTTAAACCTGGGCTATACAGACAGTTTCTTCGAATCTGGAACGTGCCGCAAGTATAATATATATATATATATTATATTATTTTTTTTATATATATATAAAAAAAAACAAATATATATATATATATATTTTTTTAGTGATTTGTGAATAACACAAATTATTCAAATAAAATTTATTTGTGCATGCCGGGATTTGAACCCGCATCCTTCAAATTGATAGTTGGGAGCCTTACCTTAGACCAGTGGTCGGCAAACTTATTGGCCAAAGAGCCAAATATGTACATGAAAACGATTAAACAAAAATTCTCAGAGCCAAATCCGTTTTAATTTTAGTAAACCTATATTATAATTTTAGACATTCATTAAATTACGGGTACACTGAATAAAACTTGATTTCACAAATCACACTTAATACAGATTTATTCGTTGATAAACAATAATATGAAACTAAGGTATGCATAAATTTAAATCATGACAATGACTAACAAACACTTAATGCGAACAATGTCATTGCATCTCCTTGGAAAGATTCAGCAAGTCAGGTTTGTATGTACATAGTTGTTTTTAATTTTAGGCATGATTCCAGATTTTCATCAATAAGACGACCTCTCAGTTTACTCTTAATAAAGTTCATGCTTGAATAAGATTGTTTGCATGAATATGTAGAACCAAAAAGGGAAAGAACAGCAAACGCGAGTTTTTTCAGCTGATCGTAAGAGTCAGGAATACTATTCTTGGCGTTGAAAATGATCAAATTTTTCCTTCTCCAGGTCTTTCAAACAGACCATTGTGTTGTAAACTAAGATCACATTTGTTCTTCTCCAATATTTCCAAATCAATGCAAAAACGTGATATTTAGAGCTCCATATGTCCTTGTTTTTTAAATCCTGCAATTGTATTTAAAAGTTACTAATGTCAATGCCAGAAGGAAAAAATTTCAACTCAGTTATCGTAGCACTAAGAGGATTTTTGACGAATGCCAACTAAGGTCGCTCTGCTGTTAAACTCCTAAACTCCTGAAACCTGCTGATACCTGCTGCCCGTGGATATTTGTGCCAGAGCCTCATTCAAGGAGCCAAAGAGCCGCATGCGGCTCCGGAACCGCACTTTGCCGACCACTGCCTTAGACCATGGAGGTCGTCACCTAGACATATCAATCATATTGAATAACAAACTTAATACATTTATTTCGTCAAATAATTTAAGGCAATTTTATTGTGTGATGTGACTATTTATGTTTAATTCATAAAATAATGATTGAAATTGATTGAAATCCAATTTTAAAATCACTATAATTGATTTGACACTGAACAATAATTCCTATGCTTTCTTATACCACAAAAACACGATCTTTCAAAATAAAATTTTAATATTTTCTTTAAATCTCATAAAAATTTTAATTCTCATTAAATTTAAGTCCCATCAATATTTTTATTTTTATTTTACTCGATGTTATGTATGTTGGATCTTTCTAAAGGAATATGGAAAGTTTTCAGATGTTTTTAGTAGACGGTGTTTGATATTGATTTTTAGTAAGCTCAAGAGGGAAGATTCCACATGGGTATTTATAATTTTGAAAATAAATTTAATATAATTTTTGTTAGGGTTCTAGGCGTTTCTTGCAGTCGGTAAGCAGTGTCGAAAATTCGGTTCCATAAAATAATGGCCGAGTTAGTTTTTTTTAAACTGATTAACGGCTGTGGGATGGCAGGATGGTGCGATTTACCTCCATCTGGAAAATCATCAATTCCGGTGTGCCTCAGGGATCTACTTTGGATCCCTTGCTTTTCTTTATCTATATAAATGATACTAAGCATTTTTTTACTACTAATTTTACTATTTGCTTATGACATGAAGATATACTCTTCTATATATAAGCTCCCCCTGACTGCTGTTTGCGTCTGCAAGCAGATCTTGACCGACTCGACCGAGAATCTCAGAAAAAATCTTTTTATCTAACTAATTAACCATCACGCCATTTTCCCCGAGGGGTAAGCGGAGAGAACGGACCACCAAACAACTCAGTTTTTGCACACGCTTCTTGCCTCATTCACATTCATGCACCGTCTCATACAGGCTCTTCTATTATTTTGACTCTTGACATGGCTCGAGTATCTGATTCACTTGATCATGTGTCTTCCTCATAGACTCTAATCTATAGAACCGAACTATATCTGGATATAACAAATAGTATCATAGATATAATAAAATGTGTCATAGAATACAAGGTTCTTATTCATTAATCACTTCATCGCATAGGTAGGTATGTAATTTTCTATTGTTTGTTGACGGGTGGACAGTAGCATTCTGCTAGACATAGATTAAGTCATAGTAATTACACTATGGTTAGTGCATTTAATTGGTTATACGTGTTTAATTGTTTTGAGTAAGCATGGGATGTAATAGTATAAATATGTTTAGCGTGGATAAGTAAGTAAAATTTTTATGGTTTAACCGAACACGACAAATATGATGATGTCATTATTTGCAATCATAAATGATATTTCAGCTCCAAGGCCAGCAAATAAACAAAAAATCGGTTTCCCCAAAAATACCTTGTTATTCTGAATTTGTTCCAACATACAATATAAAGATATTCCATCTACAAATCATGTTCCAGCTCCAAAATATATCGGTAGATAAGGGTTAGACACATAGTATGAGCATTTATGAAAGAATTGTTATTATTATATTCATTGGTGGTCTTGTTTACAATGATGTTGGTCTTACACTCAGGGCGATACTTAGGACGGGTTGTTTCGGAGAATTTGAACAATTCATCAAATTTCAACGTTCATTTTCAAGTTCTGTGAAAGATTTTTTCAAGTTCTGTTTTTATATCATTGTAGGCTAGTTGCTTGACAAAACTGAAATAAGAACAGAACTTGAAAAAATCTTTCACAGAACTTGAAAATGAACGTTGAAATTTGATGAATTGTTCAGATTCTCCGAAACAACCCGTCCTTAGAGTATCTTCCACTCTGGAACGTGCCGCAAATCTTAATATAAGAGTACACGCTAATCTTCGAAACCGCCTAACCGATTTCAATTAAATTTTGTGAATGTTTATTGTTAGTTCCAGCTTGAAATATAAAATAGTTTTGGACCCGATAGGTGTCATTTTTAAAGAAAAAAATATTTTTCAGATTTGTTGTCCAAAAATACATACATTCACAAATTTTAACTTCCCTACCTAGAAAGATGGTGGTCTTACACCAGGGCGATACTGAGATTATCTTCCACTCTGCAAATATACTATACACAGGTTATTTTTTGATATATCAAATCAATATATCAAAACACCTTTAACATGATTTATCACAAACAAATATCCATTCGAAATGAGCCAAACATTATTCATATAACCGACCAAATCCGGGTAATCCGGAGGTTGCGGGTTAAAATCCCAGCGTGCGCAATTACATTTTATTAATCATGTTATTATAAGTATATTTGCAACGTTCTATGATAACTCAAAACAGTGAAAATTCAACAACCGATTTGAAAATCATTCCTTTTAAAAAGTGATATACAGTATCTAATTAGATACGATGAAATTTTTTTTTTTTTTTTTAACATAACTTAACCCAACTTTTTTCTTTTTTTTTTTGCAACAATAACATTTGGCTGTCACCAGTTGTTTTGTTTTGCTCTATCTAAAATTAATTTTTTACCATTCTATTTTGTTTTCTGGCCAAAAAAAAGTGTAGTGTATTGTGCCTTGAGGTTTCTTCTCCCTTCTGATCTTCCAAGAGTCACTTTTCGCTGCTGATTTCCAGATATTTATAAAATTTTTTACTTCTGTCATTTTTCATACTATTATTGTAGTTGTTTACTGTTGTCAATAATGAAGGAAGATTTCCCTCCTAGACCCCCTACAAAGCCCCCAGATCCCTCTCCGGACCCCCCAGACGGGGAAAATGTAGAAATTTCTGACAGTGATTCTGTCATTTTGACTTCTACCAAAAAAAGGAAATTTACTCCTTCTTCCCCAATAAAACTTGACTCGCCTTCGACTTCACAGTCCCCACCAGCACTTTCTCAACTTCCTCCAACAAACTTTTATTCTCCTCATTCCCGTGGCCCATTCATAGTATACGCCCAAAAAACTGAGCAAGGAAAAACCATCCACCCTCTTGAATTTGGCAAATTCCTATTAAATAGCAAGAATCTTTCAATCAAGCCTGGAGGTGTAAAAGCCGAGGGTCGCTTCCGAATCTCCGTCGAATTCCTCTCAGGGTCAGCTGCCAACAGTTTCATCAAAAATATCTTCATTTCATCTAATTTGAAGTTTAAGGCATATATCCCTACTTTCAATGTCACTCGCATGGGCCTGGTCAGAGGTATCTCGACCGACCTGTCCATCGAAGAAATTCTGTCTTCATTTTCAACCCCCCAACACATTGGCAATCCCATAAAAGCCAGGAGGCTAAATTACAAGGACTCCTCTGAGGGTATAATTTCTTAGAAACCCTCCCAATCTGTCGTTATCACCTTTGAAGGTCAATCTCTTCCCTCCCATATATATTTATTCTTCAACTCATTACCAGTTGAAATGTATACTTATCCCACCACTCAATGCTTCAATTGCTGCCGTTTTGGTCATACCAAAGCTGCATGCAGATCTCAACCCAGATGTTTTAAATGTGGAGAAAACCACGCAGCTGACCAATGTCCTTCTTCCTCCACACCTAAATGTTTTAACTGCTCAGGCTCACATACAGCTATCAACACATCTTGCCCAGAACAATCTCGCCAAAAAAATATTGAAATTTCTATGGCCTCTCAGAACTTGTCTTTTCTGCAGGCTTCTTAACTATTCCCGCCTGTCAAAAAATCATTTGCTGAGGCTTTATCCAGCTACTCCTCATCCAACCCTCTTCCCTCCACTACAACAACTTCTTCTCGTTCAACTAAATTAACATACAAAAACGCTATCTCTAAACCGGCTCCTGGATACGATCAGCAACAACACAACTCACTGCTCTTAAATCCCAATGATTCACCTCTTTCAAATGCCACAAATGGGTGTGCAAATAATTATAATCCGTCCTCAATGAACTCTCTTAAACTTTCTGAAAAACTCTCCCAAGACAATTCTTCATTTATCCAAACTCTTATTATGCTTCTAATTGACCTTATTTCTTCTCAAACTAATCTACCGTCCAACGCTGCTACTATTATTTCCACATTAAATTTTTTTATTCAAAATGACTCTTCAGGATGTCAGAATACTTCAGTGGAATAGCCGAAATGCTTTTTATAACAAATCTGATCTCCTTAACCTATTAAATTCCAACATTATTTCTTTGGCTGCTATCTCGGAGACTTGGTTTACTCCATCCACCCACTTTAATGTGGGAGGGTATTCCTGTCTCCGCGACGACCGCCCGGAAGGTTCGGGCGGCGGTGCTGCCCTTTTTATTAAAAAATCCATATCATTTTCCCCAATAAATAATATCAAACCCCCCAATGCTGACTTCCAAATGGTTGCAGCTAAAATAAAGGACACATCCTTTATTTCAGTCTATCTTTCCCCAACAGCCCACTTCAATAAACAAACTTGGTTGCAAATTGTAAGTCAACTAAGCCCTCCTGTCTTTATATTAGGCGATTTTAATGCCCATTCCCCCGTCTGGGGTTTTGCTTTCTCCGACCGAGATGGTCGAAGTGTGATGGATTTCCTAGATCAATCCAACCTTTTCCTTTTGAATGACGGATCTCCTACTAGGATCTCACGCCCCAGTACAAACCCCAGTGCAGTGGATCTATCGATATGTTCTACTAGTCTGGCTTCTCTCTCCTCGTGGGTGGTGTCCCCCGACCCTTGCTCCAGTGATCATTTCCCGATCACCATTACTTATCAAACTTCTTTCCAATCAGACAAGTCTCATATTTCGACAAAAATTAAAACGAAACACACCAAATGGGATGAATTTAACTCTCATATGGACAAGTTCCTATTAAATTCACCCGCCACCGATATATTTTCCGTCAAAGATGATTATAATAACTTCAAATTAATGCTCATAACTGCAATAAATAAATCAAATCCTCCCCCTAAAACTAAATCTCTCAAAAAACTCCCTCCAACTCCCTGGTGGGATGAGGAATGCTCCAAAGTAGTAAGAATTCGGAAAGCTAAATCTCTTTCCTATCGTTAAAATATGACTATGGAGAACTATCTTATATACAAAAACTCTGAATCCAATGCCAAAAGGGTATTGAGGTCAAAAAAAAGATCCGGGTGGTACAACTTCTGCAGTTCAGTATCTCCGAACACTCCAATTTCGGAAGTTTGGTCTATGATCCGAAGATTTAGATCCTCTTTCAGTTCACCATCTCCTCGAGCGTCTCATTCTAAATGGATCGATGAATTTTTGTACAAAATTTCCCCCCCTTCTGTACCTAACTTAGATGAAATAACGCCCATCTATAATACTCCTATGTCTAATCATTGGCTAGACTCTCAGTTCACCTTAATTGAGCTAAAAAATTGTTTATCAACAGTCAAGGACTCATCTCCAGGCAGAGATGGTATACCTTACAGCATAATCAAAAATAGTAATGATAATTTTCTAAACCACTTCTTTAAGCATCTTAAATAAAATCTTCCAGACTGGTATAATGCCTGATGACTGGAGTTGTCAAATAATCATCCCTATTTTAAAAACAAACAAATCACCAAATTCTGGATCCAACTACAGGCCAATCGCTCTTTCATCCACCATCAGTAAACTTTATGAAAAATTAATTAAAAACCGATTAGAATTTTTTGTCGAGAGTAAACAGCTTCTCTCTCCATCTCAATTTGGATTAAGGAAAAAAAAATCCACTCAAGATAACCTTGCCATCATCAGTACTGATATTAATTTATCAATTTCTAAACAGGAAGTTTGTCTTGCCGTCTTTATAGATATAGAAGGCGCCTTTGACAATGTTTCCATCCCAATCTTGAAAAAAAAACTTCTAGGCCTTGGCCTTCCCCCCATGTTTGTCCAATCTATTATTAATCTATTTCTAGTTAGAAAAATTTTCATTGAACTTCCAGATATTTTTCCTCAAAGTAGGTCTATTTGGAAGGGTTTAACACAAGGCGATGTTTTGTCCCCCTTACTGTATAATATATACACATATGATATGCATGTCGCTATTCCCCCACAAGTAAAAGTTATTGAGTTCGCAGATGACATAGCTTTCTTCTTATCATCCAAAATCATCCCTCTCGCCGTCAAATATCTTAACGAAGCCATGAATGCCCTTTTTACATGGCTCACGTTAAATGGTCTTGAACTTTCAATCCAAAAGACTCAGTGTGTCACCTTCTCAAACCGCCATAAAACCCCCCCCCGTTCAAATTTTATTTAAAAATTCTCCAATCCCCAACGCTTCTGAAGTAAATTTTTTGGGAGTAACATTTGATAGGAAACTTAAATGGTCTTCCCATATTAATAATTTAGTTAATAAATGCGAAAAAAAATTAAATTTCATCAGATCATTATCTGGCGTTTGGTGGGCTGCTCACCCTACTTGCATTAAGTTGCTTTACAACGCACTTATTCGAAGCCATCTAGACTATGCCTGCTCACTTTTTAGTACTGCCTCAAAAAATGTACTTAATAAATTAGACAAAATTCAATCTAAATCTTTGCGAATTATAACTGGAGCGATGCAATCGTCACCCATCGATTCCCTTCAAGTAGAATGTTCTGATCCTCCTCTTTATTTAAGGCGTCAACTATTTGCTGACAAATTTGTTCTTAAATGTTTAAATTCTAAATGTCATCAGGTTATCCCCAGCGTCTCGTTGTTCATTGACTCAACCCATTCATATACAATCAGAGCTTCAACTAAACCTCTTCCTGACATCTGTAAAAATTTTAAGTCTCTCTCAGAGCTTCACATCATCCAAAATGATCTACTTCCCTTATACAAATTAAAATATAGTCACGTCACCCTATCCCCAACAATAATAGAAGGGATCGGAATCCTTAAAAGTCATTCCAATCTCCCGGCCCGAACTGTCAATAATATGTTCAATGACATTATTTCATCTAAATGGCCCAACTTTTCTCTTTTATTTACTGATGGATCCAAATCTCCCGACTCTCCTAACTGTGGTATAGGTATTAACGTTTTCCACAATAATTCTAATGACAGAATATTTCATTCAATTTCAAATCAATTTTCAATATTTTCAGCCGAGTGCATTGCAATAATAGTATCTCTCAAATATATAATTAAAAATAATTTTGAACATTCCCTCGTTCTCTCTGACTCTCTCAGTTCCCTCCAAATACTTAAATCCAGTCCTCTTCTTCATCCTGATGATCACTTTGTATGCCTTATTCGAGAGATGATAGCCTCCATTCAAAGCTCTGGTAAAACTGTAACTCTGATTTGGATTCCTGGACATGTTGGTATCATGGGTAATGATATTGCGGATGCCTTGGCAAAACAAGGAGCGTCCAACCCTGTTGTTACCCTCGTAAACCACATTCCCCTATCTGACATTTTTTCCATCATCAAAGATAGATCCCGCAATGTTTGGACAAAGTATTGGCACATTGCTAGTCAATCCAAGGGAGCCTGCTATGCCTCAATACAAAGGACTATTCCATCAAAACCGTGGTTTCAGCAATTCCCTCATTTTTCCAAAAAAGAAATTTCTTCACTCATTCGAATGAGGATCGGACATTGTTCCGTTCCTTCCCATCTTTTTAAAATTCACGTTGTTGACTCCCCAGATTGTACATTCTGTGGTTTAGAAGTGGGAACTTTAGATCACATATTTTTTGGTTGTCCCTCTCTAAACAAATATCCTCTCTTCTATCAAGCCTTATCTAAAATTGCCTCCCCTCCATTCAACATCTCATCTCTTCTAAGTCTGAACTCGACTCCAATTTTCATTATAATTTTGAAATTTGCCTATTTAAATAATATTAATATTTAAATTCACCTTTCATTTCTCAATAATTTTAAATGATGGCCAAGAACACCCTTGAAGGGTGAAAGCCAGAAATATTAAAAAAAAAAAAAAAAAACTTAACCTAACCTAACCTCTACTTAACCCAGTTAATAAAGTTTTTGTTTCATCACTTTCCATGACTTTATATAACTTTTAAAGATGTGATGAATTATCATTGTGATGATTTATCCGGTCACCATATAGCTTTTATATTCTACTCGTGTATTTTAAAGTTTGATAATTTTCAAAGTGAAGCTTAAAGTTTAAAATGACAAGTTCCAAGGTGAAATTTGAAGATGATAGTTTACAGAGTGAAGTTAAGTTAGACACGGATATTAGTTAGACATGTATAATAAAATTATAAAATGAAATATTTTAAAGTTAAGATATATTGTGATAATTTTTAAAGCAATGTTTAAAGTACTTCAATTGGGAATGCCATATTCTCATTAGTTCATAACGGTAGATATTATTATTGCTGATCGAGTTCTTGATTGATATTCTAAATTTTCTATATTGTTGTTTTCATTTTCATAATTTAATAATTTTAAATTTTAATTAGCATGATAAGTTTTTTTAAATTTATAAAGCACTCATTGAAGCACTTATCTTTTGTCATGTTATTTATTTTTTTCTTTGTTACAATGTTTTTTTTTTTTTCTAATGTTTTGAAAAAAAAACAGTTAAGCGGTATTCACAAAAAAAACGTCCTTGTACATCCATATTCTACGAATTTTCCATAATAAATCGTATCTAGCTCGCTGCACCAGGATATGGTATGAAGTAGATCCTATTAGAGTGAAGATGCCAGTGACAGGATATAAGCCGGCTCAGGAACAGAATGGAAACGACGACAGCAGATTTATTGGTATTGCCATTCTCAACCAATAAAGCCATCGCCATTGAAAATACGACAGCAAGGACGCGTTAACGGAGGAGTCCTTACAAAGGATTCAGACTGAACAATGTTAAATTGTATTAGTTACTTACTGCTACTATTAAAACAATATATATCTATCTATATATATATATAGTTATATATTTATCTATTTTAACCCCTAAAACCTCGGAAGGATAATACTAGCCATAAAAATATTCCATTATATGCTTTGAAGGACAACTCTGACCGATGCGTCCCTACATTATAAAATATTTTTTATATCTTTTTGTATAAAATGATTTTTTGTGGTTCAAAAAAAGGAATAATTTTTTTGCACCTTGGGCCCTACTTAAACCTGATGGGATAAAATAAAAAAGGTCTAAATGCATGATTACAAATTGGCGATTGACAGTTGAAAGATAAAAAATTATTATATATTTTTTTATCGTATAAGGGGCATAAAAAGTGATGTGATAGTTTTCTTATTTATTCCGTACATAAAAAGTTATGTGTTTTCTAAACGTAGAATTTTTTCATAATTATGGCTGTTGTAAGTAAAAATGTTTCAATAGGCAATTGTATTTGTTAAAATTTTCATATTGGAGTTTAAAATTTAACTATTTAAAAACTTTCAAAATTATAAATATATAAGTAAAGCACATTTAAATTACCCCGGCAGCAATCCAAAATTCCACTAAATTTTTACAGTGTTATTGTAAATAAAAGTTTTTTAATCAATAGGAATCGGGAGAAATTACAACACTTCTTATTCAGATGGCGATGAGTTTTGAATTATGAAAAAAAAAAAATTTAAATGCACATTTTATTATATTTTCTGAAGTTCAGGCACAAAAAACAATATTATCAAATATTTTTTTTCCATATTTTACAATAAAACTATTCCTGAAAAGAAGTTCTTGAATAACGGATTATACACTTCAAACCATTTTTTGTAGGACTGTTCGAAGAACGAACATGGGTTGTGACAGGCGATGCGAAAACACAATGCGTATCGTTACTTCACAATCAACTTACCGGTGAAATCTGCATAAGCCTCATCTGTCAGCACTGGAACGGGATTGTGGTTCGTTATCACTCGTTATTTAAATTAAATTGCGATAAAAAATACGTATTATGATTATTCCGATAAGAAAAACCGGCGATGGTGTTTTGACAGGACGAACGGTTTTTGTGCGACTGGTTCGGCTCACGGCTCTCCGTGGTTTTAGCTGACGTGTGCGAACTTAAACTACACAGTTTAAATTCTGACGATACGATTGGTTAGCACACGGCCTGTCAAAGCAAATGGCGTGACGGAACAAGGACTGATACTTTATTTTTTCCATGTTTATCAAAAAATTGCTCGATGATAGCAAAGACAAAGATGTTTTTTCTTTCAAATCAAATTTTCAAACCAAAAACACAAGACTTTGTATATCTTCGCTCTGCATCGTATATGAGAAAGCTAAGTATTTTTGGGCGCGAATAAGCTAGAAAATAACATTGTAATTTCCTACTTTTTAATAATGTAATGTCCTACTTTCAAACCTGAGCACTTGAAACAACCGTCGAAGTAGAATAAGCAAGTGGTTCGCTACGTTTGTTGATTTAACAGGGGTGTCCGGGTTTATAGTGTGAAGTGTGTTCAGGATGCGCCTGCCCATCAGCTGCGTGGTGTGCCAGATCGAGAGAGGCTAGTTTGGGGAGAACTTATGACCCTTTGACTGGTCTTTCGACCCATCGCATCGGTATATTCGTATGTCCTTCTCTCCTCGACATACTGATCCCTTTATTTCTACCCAACCCTATTACCTGTTACCTTGCCAGAATATCCTCTCCTTCCTTTCCAAAGATAACATAAGCCCTGAGATAAATTATTTTCCTCAAGGCCTCCAGTGTGGGGTTAAGGTTTTTGGTAATATTTTAGCAACCTGATAATTTATTTAAATTTTTTAATAATATCAGTCTTTATACAAAACGACCATTACCTACCCAATTTAATAAAATTCGCATTAAACGGTACCCGTGTGGCCTATGGCCGATTCAATGTTTATCGGATGTCATAGTGTCATAATAATAGCAATAAATTCAATAAAACTGACATTGAATATATGTAAAGAAATTAAAAGTGCTTTCATTTACCAGTATAGACTAACCATTGTAGTACTTATTTACCAACTAACCGTATGTTTTTACCAGGACCATTTTATAATTAACTAAATTTACAGTTAGATTTGATATTTCATTTGAATATTTACCCTCGCATTATATCAAATTCTTGAGTATCATAATAGAGCAATGAAAATATTTGTTGGAGGAAATCTATTTTCAAAAGTAACTAAAATGTTAAAGGCACTAAATTGGTTTACAGCGAAACATATGCTTGCATTGAACGAGGTGATATTTGTACATAAAATAATGAGCAACCTATTACCGAAATACTTTTAATTATTCAAAATTATGACATTCACCAGAAATAAACATGTAATTAATTACTTTTATTAACTCAACAATGAACCTGTCATAACTAAAACGGAATGTAAAGACCTTGGTGTTTTCCTTGATGGCAAACTTATATTTAATAAGCACATTGACTCAATCGTTAAAAGGTCGTAAAAAATTATTGGTTTTGTGATACGTGTAAGCAAAGTTTTCAGAAATTCGCGTACAATTGTTGTGTTAAATTTCGCATTAGTCATAAGTAATGGATTAATGAATGAATCCACAATATTTACTTTTTATGGCTATAAAGAAATTATTATAAACAAGTTTATAAAACATCTTACCTCTAATTTCAACAATAACTTTGAACGTACATTTTGAACTTTGCAGCAAAGGCGAGTAGTAGCTGATTTAACCGAACTACTCTCCTTTATTAGTGTTAACATACCTTTGAGACTTACACGACATATGGTGCTATTCCACACGCTTAACATCAAAACAAATGCAACATCTTATTCGATAATTAACCATGCACTTAATTCTTTCAATAATATTTGTTTAAACTTCAACATTGAATTTTTTTAGACCCGTTGCCCAAATTTAAACGTAACACCATGTCAATAATATAAACTGTTCAATGTGTATAATATTCACACACACCCATACCTATACACTACAAATGTCACTTGGTAATTACTGAGTATGCACACAAGACATTACAAGGAAAATTATCATACGCAAAAAATATGGAGTATATAATATCCGTAAATTGTTTTATCACTGTAACAATTGTACTGTGGGTTTCTATTATTTAAAATAAATCATTATATTAGCATTCATAGACAAAACACAATAACGTGTAAAGAAATTAAGCTATCAAAAAATAACAAAGCCAGTACACCAAACAGCTTATACAAAGAAACGCAATATTTTAATACGCCGCCGGAAACTACAAAATCTGCACCAATTGATAGATTTAAGCTGGAATATAGGAGCCGTATTAATCAAAAGAAAATATAATAATGTATGTAAGTTAAAATAAATTAGACAGAAATTTAAAAAAATATATATATTCGCCGGTACCTACCAGTTCCAATCACCTAATAGGTACCTACCGGTAATTAATTACATTTTACAAAAAGGGTAAACCAACCGAATTTTTGAATGTTCGAATTTTGAACAGTTGATTACAATTTGATGCTTATATCAAATTTATGACGTGTGTGTATCAATCATAGGTACGTACGTACTTATAAATATGTAATATGTCTAGGATAATAACAGACGTTGACTCTGGCAACACTGAATGGTCTATAGAAAGTATACATTGCATCAGAGTAGGTAGGTCGAGTACTCACACATACCAAAGTTAACAAGTAAAGAAGTTCCGCAAACCTTGTATTCGGTCTAATAAACATACCAGTATGCATATCGGAATAATCATTGGAATTACCTGGTCATCCACACAGAGAAAATATATTATTTATACAGTTTTAAAAAATAACTTTGCAGGCGGCCAAAGAAGATACTTTAAAACGAGAAAAAACATATTTAAAAACAGTAGCCATTTTTGCCCGGCGAAGCTGTTATTTGTATGGGGAACTGATATATAAAATCGTCAAAGGACTCTTTGCAGATGCGAATCATCGAAATTGATTTTTTATTCAAGGAATTGAAAATGAAAGCAAACAAGTTTTTATATTTTTGATTATAAGAATATTCTTTTATTATCATTGAAATATAAGCAAAGAAATATATTATATATATTATAAATTCATTATCATTAAGATTAGATCCATTGCCAATTCAGTGAGAATAGAAGAAAAAATTGCGGCACAGAGTTTTGGCGGCCGGGCTAAAAGAGCCGACAAGTCACGAGGCTAGCTGAAAGAAGTGTCGCCCCGTCTTGCCACGCTTGCTATGCAAGAGTCGGTTTTACCCCCCCCCCCCCTTAGTCGCGCCAAAAGATGTTTTACATCAAAAAGTTTTGTTTTCCCGACCACAATGAAATAAAAAAAAAACTTTAATTTAGTTAAAATATTGCTCGTGTCTTGTAATATTGATTTAATCAAAACCGTGGATTTGAAAAACGAATCGAAATAAAACATTTTTTTGTAATTTATTAAACGCCGGACTTTTACGCTATATTCTGGGAGATGAGGATTTAGGTTGCTGTGACAACTTGCCCATCCCTGACGGGAAATAAAGCAACAAAATATATGTAATCTGCATGCCCCACGATATTAATGGACCAAATGCCAGAAGCTGCCACGACCAAAGCAATAAATATAGAGAGATAGCTATTTTGAGCATTTGTGAACGGACGTAAATGAATTATTCGGATACCGGTGATATGTGAAAGGTAATTTGGTGTTGGTGGATTAAAATTAGTCCGAAACTACCTTTATCAATGAAATAATTATTAGTTAGTTTCCTATCTATATTTATTTATTTTATTTTATTTTTTTTTTTTACGCCCAGAGGGCTTTAACATGGTTGGTAGTATAATTTTAATTCGACAGATACTTTGAAACATAAAAAATAAGAAAAAAATTACATTTGATAAAAGCTATGCAACAAGTCATACAAACACAAGAAATAAAAACAGAAAATTACAGCTATTTGTAGGTTTACATGGTGTGTTTAGGAGTATTGTTGAAATAAATGTTTTAAATGATCCACAAAACTTGCCAAGTTGGTATTGAATATGTCAACATCACCCAAGTAATGATTTCCCATGGTGTTCCCATATTAGCATATTCATCCAATAAAATATTAATGTCGGGACAGTTCAAGAAAAAATATTGAATTGCGTAGGTACCGACGATTTTCAAATGGAACCACACTTTTTTGAACGCCAATTTAGGCTTCATTTTAAAAACGTATAGTACTGTTTTGAGAGTGCGCACGAGCGAGAAAGTATTGTTTTGAGAGTGCGCGATAAAGTAGGTAGTTGTATATAATATTTTGAACAGACAATTATTTTAATTGCCATTTTCAAACTGATTTGTCAGATATTCTGACTAAACCCATCGCTCTATTATATTTAGATGAGACACGAAGTGAAAAAAATGGTTCCACTTTTTTTTATCTCCGATTAGTCGAATTTGACATCCAAAGCTACAACGCCGAACGATTCCGGTCCCTGTGTACTGCTTCTCGCATGATATTCGTAGAACACATAGGCAACAGCGCCTCAATAACTCTCCCGTGAGTCTGCGCCTGCGTTATAGTAATATATAATTAATTTATGGTTCCATGATAACTCAACACAGTGAAAATTCAACACACTTTTAAAAAGTGATAAAAAGTCATTAGAAACGATGAATTTTTTTTAACCTAACCTAACCTAACCTACATAACCCAGTTAATAAAGTTTTTGTTTCATAACTTTCCATGACTTTTTATATAACTTTTTAAAGATGTGATGAATTATCATTGTGATGATTTATCCGGTTACCAATTATATTATACCTACGTCAAGTGTGCCAGTGATTACATGTTATTTAAAGTAGTCACTCAAAAATTCTTGCAAAACTCAAATACCTTAGCCCTGGGAACCATTTATTGGATAACCATTTGCCATAGGTAACCGCAGATGGTTCGCCATGTTTCATGACACAGGGGTGGCCGGCTTCATGGGGTTCCTACTGCGTGGCGGGCCGAATCGGGAGAGACTGATACATATCGCCTTGCACAGCAGTGGGAGGGATGGATTCATTCGTCCGTTATTCCTGGATACATTGACCCCCAGATACCTAGCCACCACTTACACCTTTTTCCTTCCCAGAATTTCCTCTCCTTACTTTCCATAAAAATACCCTGCACATACCATCCCCAAAAATAACATAGGCCCTGAGGGATGTTTTTTCCTCAGGGCCTCCTGTGTGGAGCAAATGTAAAAAATAGGGCCCGTATTCGTGTTAATAATAAAATTAGTCGGGAGAAAAATCGATGGTTTAATATTCTGAAGGACATCATAGATAAAGGAAAATGTATTTATTTAGCATCGTGTTTATTACAAATGTAAACGACAACTGCCAGCGCACTTAAGGTAAAAGCTCTTGGGAGTGGAGCGGATATCCAAGGGCCAATTCACAAAGCACAAAAGTCTTGCTTTGGGACATTATACTTCTTTAACCCTAGAAGCCTTATCTACGCCTGCGAGGCGTACACACAATCTTAAATTCAATTTCTCTTTTTAACGGTTGAAGTTAGCGCCTCGTGCTCTTTAACCAACTTAGTGGCCGACAGGAGCTCGCCGATGGTATCTGTATCACTAAGGTAACTCCAGCCATTTTTGAGTTTTTGAGGTATAGTACGCCTGCGAGGCGTATGTTTAGGCTTTGTGTAACTTTTAACTAAGATTATATGTTTTTACTTTCGTTAATTTTTCATCCATTTTATGTTTATTTTGGCATTGTTTCAGATAACAATATGTCATGGTCTAGTATATTAAACAGTAACGATATTTTGAAAATCTTAGACTAAGAAGATAGTCTTTCTCTGGGAGAATCAGCTCCTGAAGACAGGACAGCCAGTTTGGACGACATTCAAAGCGAAGATGAGAATAACTATGTAACTGAAAAGGCTTTCCCTTTACAAGAATCTGCTCCCACTGAAGAAGCCGACTCAAAATTTCAAAAGCTGACCTAGCATTTGATGCTGCTCATGCTTTGCAATCTGCCAACTCAGGGCAAAATTATCGTGTTCCTGGAAATACTCTTCGCGGTAAGAATGGACGCGGGATGTTTGGTCAACACATAGGGGTCAATCATCTCACAGAACTTCAGCTATGAATGAAGTCCGCACCTCTCGAGGACCAGCTCAAATTACAAATTAAATCTACTGGGCACTATTCAATCAAATAAGCGGGAAATTCACGAAGATTGAAGAACTCGAGATCTCGACCTGTTGGCAATTCTACGTTTTGTTTTGATGGCCCTGTGACACTTCTATCGTACAAACCACCTGCAAATATGGTTTACCTTTTATCTTGTGATGAAAATGCGATAATTAATAATTCAAGTGGCAAACCAGACATGATTCATTTCTAGAACCAAACAAAAGGAGGAGTAGATAAATTTGATCAAATGTGCTCCTCAATGTGGTGCAGCCGCAAAAATAATAGATGGTCAATGACTGTATTCTATGGCATCTTGAACACGGCTTTTGTCAATTCTGCTGTAATTTATGGCCACAAAATGATCAAATAAACCATCAAACAAAAGATAATTCATTAAACAACTCAGCACAGATTCGGTTAAGCCTTGGATGGAGATGAGACTTGAAACTCCGACTGATATAGACAAAACGACAAAATACAAGCCAAATTCTCGCAAAACCTACTGATTCAGGTAATAAACTTCAGGCACGAGAACCAGAGCCCAAAAAAACATAAATACTGAGCAATTTGCTGCTAAAAAAAATAGAATGTCGAAATTAGTGTGCTGTAAATGCAAAAAGTCAGTATTTTCTGAGCACAAAGTTGATGTCTATGTAGATTGCTCTAAAATAAAATATAGTAATTAAAAGCATGATTACTTTTAATGTTTGCCCTATGAATAAGAAATTAATGTTAAAAAAATATAAGTTTATTTGAAAAAAACATATGTTCAAGTTGATTTTTAAGAAGATGATTTTTTTGTTTGAATATAAGCATAATGATTTGATTCGTTGTATTAAATACCTGTGATAGTAGTTTTCATTGATAAAACTGTGTTTTATTATTAGTTTATATACCAACCTTAACTTTCCATCAAAGAATAGGGCACAAGTAGGTATATTTTGGCCTACAGGCTGTCATTTACATGTGCACGCCTCTGAGACGTATGTTAAGGCTTTATGTACCTATAAAATAGATTAGGCTTCTAGGGTTAACGAGTTGAGCTTGAGAAAAATATATTACGGTTTCATACATTGTTACAATTACATTAAATACAATAAGGAATTTCAGTAAAATAAAATAATAATTACACAGAATTTTTTAAATAAATTGTGTTTTTGTAAATTTAATAATAATATTATTGGTTATATATTGTCATATTTTCAGACAATTTATAATTTACCGGAACAATTTCGCCAATCATTTGTAACTAATATTTTTGGAGAAATCTCACTTTTGTTACTTTAGAAATACGATAAAATATGTAAGTAAAATTGGATCGCTGGAAACGACAACATAAAAATAACAAACACAACATAAATTATATTTTGTTGCCATATTGCTCTGAAGTAGACACAGTTTGTTCGAAACTCTTAATAAAGACAAAATATGAATAATCAAAAGACAAAATGATCAATCAGTAGATATATATATTACACAAATACAGCGTTCATCAGTTTAACGAGTAATATAACCAATAAAGGTTTATATTTAAAGCAAATTATGAACATTGCTTACTCTTTGCCTTCATTCAGCCATGTTGCCACAGTTTATCAGCTAACTGCACTCGTAACGGATGAGTAGTCCAACACGGGGCTGCCACAGATCAGTGCATTTATAGAACGGCTTATTGGCAGTACGTGAATAATGCATCCCGAAAGCTGAAAAGGTCGTTTATCTGCAGGTGTAAATATAGCACATATTGATGACCACTAATGCATTATTTTTGTGCTACAGAATTGTCGAAAGTATGATGGAAATTGTTTGACACTTTGTTTGGAGAAGCAGTCGATTTAAAATTTAAAATTTAATTTGAAATTAGTGTGAATTAATTTTTAAAATATAAACATAAAAGAATTAATTAATTTTTAATATATATAATGGACAAAAGAGACATCTCTGGTCATTTTTGGATGGATTTGCTCTGCAGGTGTGATAACGAATTACCGACACCTTTGCATTGATCAAATGGATTCATCCAGTTTGTATCATTTGTCAAAAGAGGTCTATTGAAGACTAAAATGATTGAAATATTTTTTGACAATAATGTGACATACGTGTGGAATTGCAATGTGCTGATTCATCATTAATAATTCTACTCTCTTGAGAGCTAGTGACACATTATAATCTCCTAGTGCGAACTCAAATATATTTTGTGCTGATTGAAGATCAACGAGCAAAACTCACTGCAAGTGGGATTCTCTGGTGAGTCTTTTCTGTTCATATGTATTTTGGTGGCTGGTTTAAGTTGTTTTCCCCTGCAGAGTGAATTTATTGATCAATCCATTTTTTTTCATAGTTATTTAAAATATTCCCTGATGGTCTGTGCTATTTACACGCCAGATTATCAACCATAGTTGTTGAAACATAAGCATATAATTTATTCAATAATGTTTACTCTCTAAAACTTTTGCTAAAAATATCTCTGGACTCTAGTCACGTTGTTTGACTTTTGGGAAAATAATAATAATAACACTTGTAGTTGTTCATCATGAAAACAATTATCTTCCTAGGAAGCTACATACTGTTCATCACCAGAAAATACGTTTCTCTTTTGATATCAGAATTTAAGGATTGATACTAGACTTTATTTTTTAACTCATCCCTCCCCCAACACTAGACTACATTCCCTATTATTGTAAACTACGCATCTCCTTCTAACATGTTCCTGCATCCCCCCAACCAACCTGCCTAACTACCTGTCCCTGTCTGACAGAATGGAGTACCTACATCAGTGACAATTTAATTATACATGACCAGTCTGTTAAGAAAATTGTTAGAGCAAACATGTCCCTTCAGTGCGTTTAATTCGAGTCTATTACAGAAGCTTGTGTAGTGATGACGACGCAGTGTCCTTCAAATAAATAATATCCTTTCCAATTCTAACTGTTCACTACAGATACCCAAAAGGTGGTGTCAAATATTGATTACAGTCCTAAAAACTGATTGGCATACAATATTGCGACTAGAATGATATTAAAAAGCTCTTATTGCTCCGGTAGGTATCCTTGTCTGAAATGCACTCTAAAAATGTTTATTTTCTGAAAATATCATCGAAGACATTAATTAAAAAGATAAAAAATTTAAATAATAAAGCAATGTCTCTCACAAATACATCTACAAATAAACAACGCTCCTCTGAAAGCATTCCAGCACTTAAATAATTGAACTCATCAGTACGAATTTCCATTTCCTTACGACTTCATTTATAAACGGGATTCACTTCAAAATAGTATTACAGAATGACAGTGGTCACAGTTTTGTTCAGCGGGCTGACTGGTCCGTGGTCAAGCCGACAATTGACACTGATTTGACTGCGGATGACCAAATTGCATCGCAGGGCAATGCAACAACTGTCGAGCTGTCGATGGAGTAGCGGAGTGAATGAATAATGTGCCATGTCCATGACGTAATGAAATAGTCAGTATTTTAAAGTTATGAAAATGATTTGATTGGTAAATGAAGTTCAAAATTCAGTCTGTATTTTGAATGTGTTTGTTAATTTTATGTAAAAAGATAAACAGTATATTCTAGAGTTATAATACCAACGCTTATGGCTAAATAAATGCTGCCGACGGGAATTTATTTTCACTCGGGAGATATTTTCAATCTGTATGGATATTTCAAGCGACTAATTTTTGCTTAGAATAATTTGTTATCCTTTGTGCTATGCATAAAAACCTTGTCTTATAAACATTATTTTATCATAAATATATATATTATAGGACGGTTAAAAGTAGGACTGAATGTTGGTCCTTGAGGCGTATTCCTTCGTGATAAAACTTTGTAAGTGAGGAGATCTGGCAAGAATACAACCCCGATATTAGCACAAAGGACAATAATAGGAACTGGGCACTTGATTGCTTTCAAATGCGAAGGGACGGATTAAGTAGATAGTTCCATGAGCACTTGGACAGGTGACATTAAGAAGGACCCGAATAAAAGTAGTAGGAAAAAAACTAACATTTTTGTTTTTAATGAGTTTTATTATTCCAATGTACATTTGTTACGCATACATTTTATGAAACTAAAAACTAGCTATTTTAAAACTAAATGTTTAAGTGCAGAAATAGGGGGTTTTATTCAGTTTGGTTCTTTGGTGGGAGGGGATTTGAGGGAGGGGGAGGGGGTTGAGAGGGAAACGGAGGGAGGAGTAAACATAACGAGGAACATTATCAATAGAGGTGATTTGCAAGGTGCTATTATTTAAGCATTAATAAAGTTAATAAAATAATAGCACCCTAAGAACTATTAACTCATTAAAAACAAAAATGTCTAGAAATTGTTACATAGTGAAAGCTAAAATTATACAAAAAAAAAAAAAAAAACGAATACACTATTTCACAGCGAGAGAAACAACTTGGACTCATGCTTGCGAATAAATTGTGAACGGTTTGCTGCTGTTTTCATCGAGTCCAGATACTTTTAAACATTGAAATACAATGCTGAGAAGAATAAATTGCATTGTTTTAAAACGCAAAAAAATATTTATTGTAAAAAATTAAAACATGTTTACTTTGACGGATTCAAAGATTTAATGAATATTCAGTAATAAGAATGTTATTATCCGTTTTAGTGATGCCATTATACGCTTACATAAAATAAAGGTATCGTTAAAAATACAAAGCCAAATTTCGCAAAGTGGCACGGATACAAATGGGAAAGATTGATCGTCGAAAAGGACATATTTTGTTTATTTTATGGGCCTGTGAATTCGGTCTTGTCAATATTTGATGGAGATTCGGGAGGTACCCTTTTATCTCTGATGGACGCTAATTTGACAGTGAACAATGTCTTGGTCAGGCCTAAACCACAATAAATTATTCTTCTTTTCCAAATAACAGTATTATTATAAAGGATGAACTACCAAGTATATGCAATACAGATCTTCATGTTGCTAACAACCCGAGCGAATACTAAAGTCTCTTTGCAGACGACTTGAACGTATTTATCTGTTTTCACAATTTCAATCGACGTCACCAATGTCGTCAAATAAACAATCATTCTTTTAATTCACTGAAAATTGTGATCCATAGAAGAAGAAGATTAAGACAGAAATAAGAAAAAAAGAACCGATAAGAAGATGAAGATTAAAGTTTCAGATTAGAAAAAAAACTGATATCGACAATTAGCAATGATACATAACAATTAGCGGCAAATCGCCAAATGAAATTGATTATTTGTCCAACTATTTCGTCAACAATACGACAATAATAAAACATGTGTCACTAATTTCATCCGAGTAAGACAAAATCAAGCTTCCTTCGGGCGCACAGACACGTCCACAACACAATAATCGGTTAATCTCTTCCAAAATTTATTTTATTTTTTTAACTTTTTATGTGAAAATCGCCTAAATGCCCCCATTTACCTGGAGCCAGTGAGACTATAGCATTCCCGATTCGGGGTATATTGTGTGTGGGACTGGAGGTAAAAGGGAAGGGAAGTACTCGAGGAAAAGGAAAGTACTTGGCTATTCAGATTTGGTCACTAAACACGGCTAAAACCATTGGTGGCTTTAGCTGTGGTCTTAAACCAGGGCGATACTTAGAGTATCTTTCACTCTGGAACGTGCCGCAATTATACCCAATTTTATTGTAAATTAATCAAATTGTGAAATCACACAGATCAATAGGATGACATTTACTTACACGCCGGGATTTGAAACCGTGACCTCCAGAGTGCCACTACACCTTAAATGAATACCTTACATGAATTAAATACCTCTGTTTTTTTATTTACTGTTATTTTTATTTTTTTATTTGTTAACATGTAATTGTTGGGTTATGTAATATAATGTGTATTTGTTAGGTTAGCTGGAAGAAATAGAATGTCACTTATAAGCTATACCCTTTGTACTATTTTTGTGTAATAAATATTTTTTTGAATTTTGAATTTGAATTTTATTATTACCTAAGAAAACGAATTGAAAAGGGAGTTCAAAGAACAGCACACATATATTTTAAAACAGACTAGACAGACTTAACAAAGTTAAATGGAAAATATTTCATAAATACATAAAAAGAAATAAACACAGAAGTTAGAGAGTTCCAAATGAAGAATGTGTCATTATAATGCTGAGGAAATAGCTTTCAAGAGCTTTTGCCAATGTTTTTTTGTTCGTTACTGGAAGTTATAATATATGAGCCTCAGCCAAGTAGTTAATGTTTTGTATTCACCCTTCAGTACGACTAGTCATTTTGAGCCTAGTATTGAGCCACGTACAAACGTATCCGGCCGAGCGTGACATCACAAGAGCATTTACGAGCATGTACGACGTACGTTTGTCCGCATGGGTATAAAAATGCTTGTCTGCGGGACGAATTTTGAAGCGTCACGTGATCAAGTCCGCGTCATCGAACAACGACGGTTTGCAAAAAACTTGTTTCGATTCTCGTTGTTACTGCTGATTTTTCCGTTGTTTAACCGCAAACATGGCAAATAACCAGAATGATTAAACTATTTTAAATATTGATGTGTTATATTTAGATGAAATAAAATAGGTTCCGCTTTTGTACCTGCAGCTGACCCCCGACTCTCCCAACGCTCTTATTAAAACTACCGAATCCGGTCTACGTGTACCGCTTGTCGCGTTCTAAAAGTAGAAAAAGTTTCGATAAGATATTAGTAAGCAGTAGCGCCTCTAATTGTTGCTCTACGATTTTAAACAGTGAAGTTTCCATAGCGAGATCATTTATTTCGTAATTCGCCCAGACCTGTACTCAAGTCAGCCTTGCGAACAGAGTTTTTATAATAGAAATGACAGAGAATTTACTTAGAAAGTAATTATACTAATTACTTAATGACTTGACACCTTATTGTTTTTTTTTGCAGGCCATCATTCGTTGCTGACAATAATTGTGCAGTTTTGAGTGTCTTTGGACACCCGTCACGCATTTCCACATTCCACTTTGACAGAAACCAGAAATTGATAAAGGTATGTTTTTTCTCTCAGGTGTTTGAAGCTCAGGACAAGATATACACAAATGGTTTACAGGTCATTGTGGTTATCTCGACCAGAACAGATGTATTGGTATCATAGTGTTATCCTGGTAATTTCACTGAATGCAAACGAAGTTTGTTGTAATTCTTCCACTCTGAAACGTGCCGCTAATATACTACGCATTATTTTCAATGAATAAGTTGCGAAACAACACAAATTAAATTACTTGCGAACGCCAGAAATCGGACCGTTTAATTTGGTTGTTAGTAGAGAGCCTTACCGAATGTACTTTTACAAATATGCTTAAATTTACCCACCTCACTCAATTTTAGCGTCTCTCCCCAATTCGTTTAAAAACAAACATTCACATTCTGTGCAGAAATGTACTACAGCGTACTACACAGCCATCTTTCAAACAATTGCCTTACTATGGCGAACTTTTGTTTCTGCCCAGGATCTGGTTATTTCAATGTGCCAATGCGTTCAATGAGCCACTGATATTGTAGTTTATTAAAAGCATCATCGAACCCTCTTGGTGACAAAAATATGGTCGTATTGTTTGCATCCAGCTCGTCAAAATAAGCCAGATTTTGTGTTAGGCCAAGTCTATCAATCTGGACGCCTGTCTATGACTAAAAATATGGTCGTATTGTTTGCATCCAGCTCGTCAAAATAAGCCAGATTTTGTGTTAGGCCAAGTCTATCAATCTGGACGCCTGTCTATGACTAAAAATATGGTCGTATTGTTTGCATCCAGCTCGTCAAAATAAGCCAGATTTTGTGTTAGGCCAAGTCTATCAATCTGGACGCCTGTCTATGACTAAAAATATGGTCGTATTGTTTGCATCCAGCTCGTCAAAATAAGCCAGATTTTGTGTTAGGCCAAGTCTATCAATCTGGACGCCTGTCTATGACTAAAAATATGGTCGTATTGTTTGCATCCAGCTCGTCAAAATAAGCCAGATTTTGTGTTAGGCCAAGTCTATCAATCTGGACGCCTGTCTATGACTAAAAATATGGTCGTATTGTTTGCATCCAGCTCGTCAAAATAAGCCAGATTTTGTGTTAGGCCAAGTCTATCAATCTGGACGCCTGTCTATGACTAAAAATATGGTCGTATTGTTTGCATCCAGCTCGTCAAAATAAGCCAGATTTTGTGTTAGGCCAAGTCTATCAATCTGGACGCCTGTCTATGACTAAAAATATGGTCGTATTGTTTGCATCCAGCTCGTCAAAATAAGCCAGATTTTATGTTAGGCCAAGTCTATCAATCTGGACGCCTGTCTATGACTAAAAAAATATAATGAAATTCCACACAAATTAGGCACACTATGTCTGATGTCTAAAAAAAATTATTATAATGAAATTCCTCACAAATTAGTAATTTAAAAAGTAGAAATTTATATTTTGATTAAAGGATATCTTGCAAAATTTAAACGTCAACATATTTGTTCTATATTCTTCTCAAGCTTAATTTCACTTATTTGCTTCTATATTTTTTTCTGAAAACGTAATGAATAAAATTCGGCAGCATTGAAAGACGAATGTTGAAATTCCACAAATTTACAGCTTCTCTCGATTCGCCGAAAGGAAAAAGAAATTCATACCATTACATTATTACTTTTGAAAGCGTTGTAAATTTTTTTAACAAAAATACGAGAAGCCATTTAAAAATGTCTTTATAAAGGGAATTCCGTCCCACAATATTACGGTCTGCACTTCCCACAAATATTAGAAAAAAAGCGTGTTCTTTTGACGATTACACATTTATGCGGGCCATTACACGACCTCAAACAATTTAATTATTTATTTCAAGTTCTCTGATGAGGATAGCCGGTGTTCGTATTTCTTTTAAGATTTAATCATAAATTTGTTTATTACTGCAAAGTTTATTGTTTCTTAGACAGTTTCATAGAAGTATGTGTACTGATTCCAAATTTAGTATGCCAATAAATCTAAAGTTAAGCTTCCAAAGTAGTGTGATTGCAAACGTTTTTCGTTCCTGCACCTCTATGACTATGTATCAAAGCTTGGAGGGGTTGATTTGGTGAAAATCTGGTTTGTGTGAATAGCGGTATGCATAGGGTAAAAGAGTTTTTATCAGTGGAACTTTATTCAGGAATGAATGCTTTTTGCGCAATGAATTTTCAATATCCAATTATGGTATTTTGATTTGGTGTGAAATTTCACTGCAATGTGCACATTACAAGAATAAAGTAAAAAAAATATCAGAATTATCTTTCATCTACTGACTAACTGATGTGTATCCGATGGTGCTCGTGTACCCGATGTTGCTCGGGGTTGTTATTGGTTTGGAGTAAAGTATTGAGGTTGTGATTTCTACTGTAGGCACGTGAAAACTGAGTGCATTTTAAAGGAAGAAATGATATTATTTTAAAGAAACGAAAAAGTTCACTATTTAAAATTAATTGTTTCACTTGATTTTCGACTTCTACCATTCTCTTCGTACCCCTTTGTTCTTTTATCATATACGCCACATTTTACGTCACGTTAGTATTTGATTCAGTTGACGGTGACATATCTTCCTCGGACATCCACGACTCCTTCAACCGTTCACCGTCAAATTATAATGTTCTTCTTGCAACTTTTCTTTGTTCATCACATACACCTAATTTTATAACTCATATTTAGTATTTGAATCTCTTCCTCCTGCCATGTATTTCTTTTGCGTCCCCTTTTTCTCCCGTTCACTTCCGCTTCATGCATTCTACTTACATTCATTTTTTCGTTAGTCTTATGCGCCTCATTTTAGCATACATAACTATTTCTTTCACTTGATCGTGCCATATTTTCTCCGGGCGTCCCCAACATCTACTACCTTAATTATTCTTTTCCACGTCATACATTATTTTTATTTATTTTTAGGCGTAGAAACACTTTAAATATATTTAAAATATTATTTTAAAAATATTAATAATTAAGTAAATTAAAAAAATTATAACTATCGTTTTTCTCATAAGACATAATATCTTTTAATTACATTGCGTCTCTTGCATTCCTCTGTTAAGAGGAAGCTACAAGCCAAAAATGTGTATATTCTTTGTATACCTTATATTGTAGGTAATAGGCATTAAAATCGCTTGAAAAACTAGAAACGTTCGATTTCAAGCACTAAAATGATTTTTATTTATTTTGTAAATAATTTTATAAGAACCCAAAAAGTTGAGTCAAGTGAAACTGTCACAGATAAACTTGGCTATAATACTATATTTTTTTAAAGTTGTTTCCTTTACGCCTTACAAAATATTTTTTTTTGTACATGGTTTACATTTATATTTTTTATTAAGTAATTTATTATTTTATTTGTATTCTACAAGCGAAACGATAGGAAAATCTTCAATTTATAATGTACACCGATTCGTTATAAGTATTAATCAAAATAGTGATTTTGCACTAAGCTTCGCCTTAATTGATTTGCCTACAATTCACACTTCCGTTAACATCCTGTTCTACCGGTCTCTCCGAGCACATGAAATTTTGACGTGAAATTCTAATGAAAATCGTTTCATATACTCGCAAAACGCGTAAGTTGATATAAAAAAAAACCAAAACTTGATACGTTCCAGGAAGAAATGGGACTACCTTATGAATAAAATACAAGAGTATTTTTTTTTTCTATTTTATATAATAAAAGTTAATATTCTTGATTTGAATTCCTCCTACAACCAACACAATAAGGCTTTGGCAAGACTGGCTGGATGAACACTGTAGACAATTCTGTGCTTTTCTTAGGCATTGAGTTTGATGAAACTAAAAGATTCGCATTTCTTTATGAAAAACTTTTTTTGGAATGTGACCTTTCGAGCGATGAAAATCACCAGAATTTCGTCACCTCAGTTGGACAAGGTCATAAACATTTTTCTTTCGAAAATGACCTTTGTTTGCAAAATCATTTCTTTTGCTCACTTTTTAAACAAAATAAATTTCGGAGTCATCTGTGTTGTATTTCCGTAGATATTTGTATGATGAAGTTCTAACATCAAGTTTTAAAAGCTTTAATTTATTTTACAAGTTTCTATCACTTTGAAACATTTACAACGATCTTTTTGTTTGTATCTGACGTTATTCGTTTTTACAAGGCATAGTCAAGTTCGTCACTTCAGTTGTATAGAGTTCTAACATCGCATTACCATGTTCTGAGGTGTCAAAGTTTGCAAATACGATTTTTGATAATCTATTTTCTGATTTTGGGGTTCAATATTGTTCAAAGTATTTTAGTTTAACATATTTTAAAAGAAAGTATTTTATTATAACCTGAAACTTTTTGGGAATGACATTAGAGAAATTTAATTAGAACCTCATGCAATGAATTTGTATGCCATAGATGGTTGCATATGGTTATAACTTTACGTTAAGGTATGATCAAAAATGGTAAGTATACGTCCTTTCTAAATATTTTTCTTTAAAATATGCTAAACTGAAATACTTTATAAAAGATTCAACCTCAGAATAAAATCGGAAAAAAATAATTAAAAATCGTCCTTGCAAAACATTTACACCTCATATCTCAGAACAAGGTTTAGTGAAGTTAGAACCCTGTCTAACTGAGGAGTTTATTAATTGGTTTATCCTTGGGCGTTGTAAATGCGGAGTTTTCTTTAAACACACTTTGATTGATATTTATAATGAATTCCGTTTAATGTGTAAGATACGCAACGAAATGATGGTTTGTATATAATGGGGGCGGGGAAGTTAAGAGAAATAAGGAAATTTAATTAGCTGTGAATAAAAGTTTAGTAAAAACTTGTAATTTAAATTTGTATCACTATTATAAAAAAACTTTTGTGTATTAGTAAAGAGTAATTTTTTGTAGTCGGTACGTATTATGTTATTATCTGACAACTTACGTCTTTTTGTAAAATTGATATTATATATTTTTGGTAATAAATTTATTCTCCACCGATACTTTCCACTGTATCTAAATCTAAACTAAAAAAATCAATGAATATTATAATAAGTAGACATTTTTACCCAATTTAGTATTTTTTAAAGGCCAGTTGTTTCGGAAAAAATCACGTTGAGAAAGTCATCACATCGTCTATCGATCAATTTTTCATAAATTGGGTTGTTTCATCGTCCGTCAAGAGAAAATTCAACGAACTATTCATGAAAATGTGAGTTCCCAAAATCGGCCATCCAGTGCGATAATCCATTTTTTAAGGATGACGCATTGCGATCTGACAAGCTGTATATATAAAAAGTACCGATTATTAGTGATAACCACTTGACTATTTTGGCAAATAATGTAAAGTATAAATACACAAATAACCAAATGTATATAAGTAAGGTATGTGAAATACAACTCTAAACATATTAACAAGTTATATGATGGAACGTACACAGAGAGTTAAAATTAACAAGAGAACAAGCTAACCTGTCCTAATCAACCATAGAGTACCGCAAGGAAGCGTACTAGGACCAATATTATTTCTAACATATATATGTAACCTAGGAACGAGGGAAAAATCATCAGTTTTGCCGACGATACGGTAATTTTATTTAAATAAAGAGTTTGGATAAGTACCTACAAAGAAACGGAACTTGGACTTGGACTCCTGCAAAACTGGCTTAAGAGAAAATTCCTCACGCTTAATGTCAGTAAAAAATATTTTTCATTTTGTATAGCAGAAAAAAGACAGTCGTCAGATGACTAAATTATCAAATTACATGCATGCCAAGGAATCTATCAACATAATTAAGGTTTATCATGCCTCTGTCCCACTTGTATATATCTTGGAATCGAAATCGATGAAAATCTCCGATGGAACGTGTATTTTGACGTAATTACAAAAAAAACTCATAAGGTGCATATTCTTTTTTAGAAACATCCGTAATATCCTCAACATAAACGACATTAAAAAAGTGTACTACGCTTTGTGTCAATCACTAATAGAGTACGGGATAACTTGTTGGGGGTCTGCCTTTTGCACTTTCATAGAGTGGCTCAACATGGCCCGAAAAGAAGTACTAAAGACAATTCTAAAAGTTTCGGTTAGAACTCCGACAGAAGAAATATTTAGAATAACTTTCAAGTTTACAATGTACAAATATTTAATTAAAAAATATTTTTATTTAAAATTTTAAAAAATCTATCTAAATACTCCACTGCCCAACATAAATACTCACCCAGGGCAATAAACCAGAATATACCGGTTATTCCCAGTTTGAACACATCTTTTGGACATAGAAATTTTAAATTCTATGCCATGAAATTATACAATGCTCTACCAAATCAAACAAAAAAAATACGGAAATGAAAATATTTAAAACAAAAGTAAAAATATGCCTGAGAGAACAAAATGATATTCAACCTACAAACATTATTAAAACGATGTTAAGACAACTTGAAACTAAATAAAAAAGTTTAAAAACAACAGGCCGCCTCAGAACAGTCCTTCCTAGTGAGGAGGACTGTGAAAAAAACTTATATTATACTTTATACCTACATCGTGTACAATTTTCGCAATTGCAACTAATAAAAAACCTGAATTGCACGATGTTTTCTTTAGTCAAATATAACTTGTACATGTTGATAATATAGGATTTTTCAGCAAGGCGAGAGTATTTACCAATCTGGATTTACATGGTCGAACACTGAATGTATTTCATGTGGAATCAATTGCTGATAGAGTTACATATATGTTAGGCAATCGTTTTTCTTGCATCCTGAGTACAAATATCTCTCTCCTCCGGGAATTGGTACGGTTCGATGCAGAGGGGTTTTCGAATAGAAGAGATTGAACGCCTGTTATATCAGGTCGACATGTTCAAGTAATCATGGAAATTAAGTGTGAAATTGATGGATGACGGAATGGAGATATCGCCTGTTAAATAGCTCCGCAAATAGGAAGTTACTAAATTTGCATATTAATTGCAAAGACCTTTACCACTATTGGTTTTATAAAAACTCTGTTATCAAGTTCAAATTATAGTGACTCCATTTTAATGTGAAGTTTTTTATTTATATAACATTCAACAACATTATTATTCGATTGGTAAAAAGAGTTTATTTTTAAAAAAGTTCGGCTCTGTAATTATTAGGTACTTCCCTACCTTCCTCTTCCACATCTCCTTCCTCTCACCACCACCTTCAGCCTAGAAATTTTTATTTTTATTTTTATAACCTATGCCCTTATTTATTGATATTGTATTGATTTTACTGAGTAAAATGTCGAAAATTATTTATAAACCGAGAAAGTTTTCACAACTATCGGAGATATCTTAGAAATTGAGAGATGTGTGTAGAATTCATATATCTTTGAACGTGTGATATTTTCGGTATATGAATGCGTTATTTGTTTACAACAGGATATTTTGTTGTGGATTAAAGTGCCAATTTTGTGTATTCTTTTTCATATTATGTGTACGGTCTCGGTTTTAAATATTCAATATATTCTCCGCATGGATTCCGCAAACATGATCACAAAAGCTTTGAGCTAGTTCTAAAGGTCTCCTCTATAAGAAATTATATAAACATAAAGAGAAAATAAAAATTCCAAACTAGGAATCAGTAGGAAAAACGTATTTCATTTGCAAAATGGACTCGACGATCAGCCAAATATAATATCAGGATGAGAATGATGAAAGTAAAGTAAGAGATGGCAGGAAAGTAAAAAGAAAAAAGGGCTAAGGATGGAATAGGATAAGTGCACTTTATATAACCAATTCAATACGAAGGGCCTCTTTGCAGGCAAGAGCAATCACCCCTACCACACTCGATAGTCCTTTGCCAATCCCACTGCAACCCCAACCTATCCCACTATTCTTTATTGACTCTCTATACCGGCAGAATAAAATTAAACTTCGAATCCAAAAATACAGTGACGATTTTCGTAACCTCTTGGAGTTCGAGATTTGGGATCGCGTGTTCGAAATTTCTCGTATGGCAAACTTTTGAAAAAGTAAATTATGTGGGTTATTAAGTAAAAGTGAATTAGTTTAGTTCATTGAAATAGTATTAGCTTTGTTTAGCAATCAGACCTGAATAGTCAGGTACCTCTCAACCTTCTTATTTCCCACTCCATTTTCCTACACAACTCTTTAAGATTTAGAGCATACCTAAAATTGGAGAAGATACATACTCTCTGTATCGCATTGGTGAGAAGTCACCATTCAAATTGAACGTTGTTTTGTTAGTATAAATAGTTAAATGTGTATAAAACACAAGAGTCCCAACTGCTCTCAATCATCTGGAGCCGGTTTGACTATCGTATGTTGTGAAGCTAAAGGTGATGGGGAAGGAAAGGAGATGGGTAACGTGAAATTGGGGAAGTACCTTGCTGTTAAAATCTTTTTGCACAAAACTCGGTTAAAGCCATTTCAAGCAATGTTTCTATTCTGAATGGTGGCCAGATCGGGAGAAGTTGATTTGGGGAGACTGTTTGACCTCTCCAACTGCTCTCTCTCTACCCATCGCCTTGCAACACAGCGGAATGGATATATTCATAAGTCTGTCATTCCTTGACACACTGATCTCTAGATTTCTACCCACCCCTTACACCCTTTTCCTTCCCAGATCTTCCTTTCTTTAGAAAGACCCTCCACATAGCATCCCTTTAGATGACATTGGCCCTGAGGGAAATTATTTTCCTCAGGGCTTCTTGTGTGAAGTTAATGTAAAAAAAATCGGTAACGTATTGCGAATATTATGGGTATTTTTCAAAACTAATTAATTACGAAACACCGAATAAATTATAAAATTTACTTACCAGGTTTTTTCCAGCTCTTTTCTTTCTAAATCATTCCTCTATACCTCTTCCTTTATTCTTATGACTTCTGAAATCGGGATGCCATAGATCCACTAGCAGTTGGAACTCTTATACGGTATCACACAAAACAAAACGTTCCCCCTAACGTATCCTTTGGATAAGGACAGAAGCTTTCCTAGTTAAGGAGGTTTAATTGTATCATACAAGAACACCCCTCAACTTATGAGCCATTAAACAAGATGATTGAAAATCGATCTTTAGCAAAAATGTTGATTAAAGGCATTATTTCCTTTAACCTTTTCCAAAATGGACCATTCGATCAAGTGTTAATATATTTTTTACGACTCTCCGACTGACCCCCAATCGTTAATTTTCCCTCTGCAGTAAGTGCTCACTTAATATTTCAGGCAACTAAATACATCACCCTAGTTTAAAAGAAATGACTCGTCTATTTTTTTGTGTTGGAATCGAAGAATTTTCAGAACACTGTGGGAACTCATTTCACCCCTTGCAGAGGGCTGCCACTGAAGTACAATTTCTCTTCAAATCTCTAGAAAATAAATCATTTTGTGATGCCAATGGACCGAAAATTGGTCGAAAGAAGAGTTTTTCTAAAGTTTGATGAAGTTTATTTCTAACAACTCAAGCATACAACTACATATGCATTTATAAATAAAAATAAATAAAGATGCCTTTTTACCATTACTTTACTAGTTTAAGCGAGTAATTCTGCGTAAGAGCCCGCGAGCTAAAGTAATCGTTACACGCGGAGCAAGTAAGTGGTTTTCTTCCAAATTTTGCAGCATATTGTATGAAACTATAATTTAAACTCGTCTCGGAACATGAGAACGGTTTTCTTGTTATGCATCAGCAAATAAATCCGGAACATGAATTTTAACTAATCACTCGAAACACAAAACTGCTTTTAAGTTAAGATTGGATGTATTGAACGTCATCAGCATCATCAATATAACATGTACATCAAATATAACAAACACAAAAAAATGCCATCATATTTACCACTGTCGAAAACTTTTTAAAACCTTCCATAAAAACTAATGTTGATAAACCTGCCTTACAGATAGGTAACTCATGTTTAAAAACCTGCCCTGTCGTTCAACGGTAAATTTTATCATGCCAAATGGGAGAGCAGTTGTCTCGCCCTAACGCAAGCAACCATCTTGCTCTCGCAAAGCAAAAGCTCATTGGCTGAACGAAAAAACCCGCTCTCCCGTCAACAGGCAATAAGAGATTAAAAAAAAATACTAGAATTTGCAAGCCTTTTCTGTAATAATAGGAGACAATGTTAACCAAATAGTTTTATACAAAGATACTTACATGTTAATTAAATAAGCTCGAATAGAAATAAAATATGTTACACATAAGATAATTATGTACTCAGCGAAACTCTGAAAATGTTACAGAGATTTGACCACTTATCTTGTAGAATATGTCTTATTATAACCAAATAAAAAATATTGCGACGCCGTGGTTTTGGCAAAATGACAGCGGTAGACAAGGTTTAATATTATAAAATATTCTCTTATTTCTGAGATAAACAGATATAATCCTACAGCGTGGTGAGCTTCATAGCAAAAAAAAACAAATTCGTTACGGGAATTTCATATTACAAACAAGGGTCGGTGACGCGGTCGTAATGAATCTTATAAATACGCCGCAAAAACCGGTACCTGCACTTATTCGTTTCAAGCCTTGGACCGAGCAACACCTACCGCTGCCCGCTCTGCCTATACTTGCTTCGCTACCTGGGAACTAACTCGCTGTGTTTGATTTCAACCCGGTTCCCCCCCCAGCTCCACTTTCGCTGCTTACTGAACCAGCCAGCCCCGGAGAGCCTTACCGACTGAGCCTTCTTGCCAGCCAGCCTCGGAGAGGGGATCTGGGACTGAGGCTGGACGGATACAAGAAGTTTTACCCGTAATAAAAACAACCGATTTTATGAAGGCGTTCTTTTAAAAATGCAAATTACAAATGTCGAATATATTGTCTTTCTCAAGACGCATTCGTTTATGCTAACATATAACAATAGTCGATAATAATAGAGTCGATATTCCCTGCATTTTTATGGTATTTTAAATAACTCTGTAACGATTCAAATGAAATACCTCAAGTGTTTTATTTATTTATTTCTACACATACATTACAGTGTCTACCAAAAATTTACATTTGTATATAATAAATAAATTTAGGACTGTTGTTAATATGGTGTTTAATGCTGGGTGTGAGGTAGGTTTGAGTAGGTGACACTGTGGTAGGTAATGTTATATGTTTCGTGAACACCTCACTGGGAGAACCTGTGCTGAGGTGTTTACGTGGTTATGATTAAATGGTACATGTATTTATGTGTATTGGTTGAATCTTTATTTGAATCATTACAAAAGACAAAGGTAAATGTGTGCCAGTGCTTATATTTACAGTTTTTTCCTGTGCAAGCAAACACGTCCCGTACATTGGATATATGTGGGGTCCCCAGTTTTGATTGAAACTATACCCAGCACACGAAAACAGTTATCTCCGATTTTCGCTGAATTTTTGTTAAAGTCTGAACTTAGGTTTTATAACTGCACTTCAAACACAAGAATAGTTTTCTTTGAATTGCCTCTGCAGATAAATGCACAACTGGAATTGGTTTTAATTTAAGAGTAAATCATTGGGCGAGTTCACAACTTTAATTAAAATTACACCCAGAACACGAAAATGGTTTCATCTGATTTTTTAACCACGCAGTCTAAACTAGAGTTTTGACTGACTTCTGAGTGAGAGTTTTAACAAGTTATAACTGCGCCTCAAACACGAGAATGGTTTCCCACGAATTGCGTCTGCAGATGAATCCACAACTCGAATTTCATCGCTAAATTCTGAAGTGAAAACTGATTTTACCTTAGGGTTAATCCTTGCGCGAGTTCAACACAATCTGCACTTTAAACACGGAAATAGTTTCCTACTTAGTTGCGTTTACAGATGAATCAACAAGTATAATTTTATCTGTAAGCGAGTCGTTTTGTTAGCATTACTTACATTTTTGCACTTAATGATTTATACACTTCGCTTCACTTAAATTATTTGTAAAATTATAAGAATTTTTTATAAAATTAATAAGGGGTGTTGTATGCCTATTTATTTGCGCCTAAACTGCTTTCTGATAACGTAGGTGCATACGTAAGTACTTTTCAGCTATGTTATACCTTTCGCTGGATTTGTAATAATGTATTAAAAGTATATCTGACACACGTTTGAATTTCTGTTCTCGCATTCTGAACGTATTTTTTATGTTTGTTTTTTTGTGGTCAGCAGGGCGTACCAAGAGTGCTCGCGGGCCGCAGGTTCCGCTCTCTGCCCTATGGCTTTGTATTGAATAATATTATTGAATACGTAAAAAAAAAATTGACATGGAGTTCCATAGATTAAACTCGATAACAATAGTTTTAAAATATGTAATAAAGTGTTTTAAAAAAACTTAATCACATAATAATAATTCATTTATTAACTCGTGTTTTTCATGTTAAAAAACAGACATTTTTTTGCTGTAATGAAATGAATCGGGTGCTAGCGCGATTCATTAGAAACGTGGTTACAAGTGGATTCCCGGCGTGACGCGGTAGCTAATAAGTGCAGCTTTCATACCCGGATTTGCTTAGCATTCTGAGAATTATTCACCACGATCATTATCAACTTTACTCCGTTCGCGTCACATTTCAATTAATCTTTGAAGGACGAATACAATGACGCAAGTTTTAATTAAATAAGCGTGACGCAGATAATTCATGTCACAGAAGGTTTAGAATTAAGGAAATCCGTGAGAATAAATTGTAGCTTAAATAGTTTTACTTTATTTATTTGTGTTTAAAATTAGAAAATATACGAAAACAATGTCTATTTTGTATGATTTTGGACGCAACGTTGGTCAGTATTGTGAGCTAAAGATAATTATTTAAAAAAAATTCTCTATATTATTTGTAATTATAATGACACATAAAATAAAAATAAGAATAATTGCAAAAAGGATTTAGATGAGCTTAAATTTAACTCACAAATGACTGATTTAATATTTATTTGTGATTAAGCTTCGTTATAATTTTTGCCTTTTGGAAAATCGTATATTTTTGGCAGACAAAAATTGAGTGCTCCAAACAAATATAAGTAGTGCAAGAGTTGACTTTGTCTTGCGATATTTGTGTTAGGACATGTCGTACACCATTGCTTTATATGAGCGAGATAGTTGAAAATCAATATGTTATTCAATATAATTATTTATAAGTATTCCCAATTCCCATTATTTAAGACGCCAATCATGTTTACGTGAATACATTTAAAAATAATATTGCCTATTTTATCCCACTGACCCAAATGTGTCGGCTATAAAATAACATATAGAGTTTGTTGAAGTAGACATTCAGTAATATTGTATAATTTATTCGGATTCAGAAAAAATGTTCTAGTGTTGCTAAAAAATATGTTGCGCTGATTATATTACGTATTACTTGCGTCTCTATTTGTGTCTCCTGTGTCTTTATTTGTGTCTCTTGTGTCTCTTGTGTCTCTTGTGTCTCTTGTGTCTCTTGTGTCTCTATTTGTGTCACTTTTGTCTCTAACTTTTTTGCACTATTTATCATTTGAGTGAGCTTTCATATATTTTTATAATTTTGTATTATTATTTTTATTTGTTAAACATATTTTATTTTATTTTCCGACATTATGTCCGGGCTAAATCTTCCCCACAGGAAAAAATAAACCATTTCAAACACTTTTCTACAAATGAGTATCTAGTCAATCCACATTATGCAAGTGCATTATATAAGCATAATAAATACAAAATAATACAAGAACAACACGTCAAATCACCAGAGATCAAACGGGAAAATAATCCACCGATTCCAGATATTTTCATATCAGAGGGTAAGGCCCTGTTGAACTTCTAATTGGACCTATAAATCCAACCGATCCCTCAATGTAAATATTGTAAAAATAATCTTGTATTTTAATTGCTTTACATTTTAATATTTATTTTTTTCATATTATAATGTCTGAGTAGATTTTTGTAATTGTTGTACCTGTTTACGTATTAACTGAGTTCGTACACCTGGATTTTACTCACATAAGTGAGATCATCTGTAAAAACCCTGTACAAATAATAAAAAAAAAACATTAAAAAAAATTGGTATCGGAATGTAAATGACTCAAAGAAAAAATTGATTGGATTCATGGTTTTCTTTAATCAATAGCGCCAGAATGTCTTCTACGGTTAGTCCCGAAGACATTTTTATTGATGCAAATCTTAAAATAAAAACTTAAGAAAATAATTAAAACTGCCTAAAAATAAAAACAATGATAGTTACTTACAAAATAACTTCTTTGTATGTCTGGTAGGTTAGTAGACCGGCGCGGACATTGGCAACGTATGCTTCCTAGGGCAGAGTGGGTAGAAATATCTTCTCTTCACGTATAGGTTGCATGATCTTTTAGCGGCAGCAACCACTGAAATGGCGCAAAAAATTCACGCGTATAATTTTTAATAGTTACAGACAGCTGTTTTAAAATGCACTGGGTCTGTCAGACCTTACCAGGCATGCGGGGGGTTAAGCTTATGTAGCGTAACTGGTTGGCGACAAATACGCTAATCGCTTTAGTTACAAACTACAAAAATTGCTGCCTAACAGGTCATATGTCACTTAAATTCAAATGAATTATTGACTAAATACCAATCTGCATATAGACGGTTCTACTCCACAGAAACCTGGTTACTACGTGTTTTGTAGGACATAACTACTGCCATTGAGTCGGGTAAACTGGCACTTCTTTCAGTCTTGGACATGAGTGCTGCATTTGACACGATTGACCATGACATTCTTATTAAACGATTAGATGAATCATTTGGTTTAAACTGTGATGTGCAGACCTGGCTGACATCGTACCTAGCCAACCGTTTACAAGCCGTAAAAGTGGGAAAAAACCAATTAAATTATGCAACCCTTTCATCTGGAGACCCCAAGGGTCCGTTCTGGGCCCACTACTCTTCATCCTCTTCACAAATGATGTCGCTAAAATAATCAAATCATTTGGCCTTCTTTCTCACTGCTACGCTGATGACCAGCAAGTTTATTTTTACTGCTTATCAGAAGAAATAAACAGTCTAAAAATTCGTATAACTGAGTGTATAGAAGCAATTACTCGCTGGATGACCTCAAATAGATTGAAACTGAATCCCACAAAGACTGAGTTTCTGTGGACTGCTACAAGCAGACGTCAGCATAACATTGAAAACTCCCCAATAACCATTTCAGGAAGTGACATCACTCCAAAAACGTGCATCAAATTACTGGGTGTCAATCTGGACGCTAATTTTTCCCTTAAAACTCAGGTGAACAGAACTGTAAGCACGGGGTTCTTTCAATTAAGGCAAATTAAAGCAGTGCGGATAAACCTGCCAACAGAAGCGACTAAATTGTTAGTCAATTCCTATGTTGTTTCACGTCTAGATTATTGCAACGGAACATATGCAAGTCTCCCCAAATGTCAAATTAACAAATTACAATCCGTTTTCAACGCCGCCGCAAGGCTTATCACCGGAGTATCTCAATACTCCCACATTTCAGAGCATCTCAAAAATCTGCACTGGCTCAAACGTCCTGAAAGAATCCAGTTCAAGGTATGCTGGATGGTATTTAAGTCACTTAACGGAATGGCTCCGGCTTACTTATCAGAATTGTGTATTCTAGAAGATTCAAATTCCCGACAGTCAACCTTTAGGTCAGCAACGTCATCAGCTATCGGAAGGTTGAAGGAACCAAAGCGCACACCAGATACTAAGTTTGTAATATTTCGCCTCCTTCTCCAATTCTTTTATTTTATTTAAAACAATATAAAATTTTCTTCTCTCTTGGCTATGACCGATATTTAATTTTTTTTTTCTAAGGCTTTGCATATGTGTTCGCAGGGTTGGAAAATTCCTCCCCTACAACACATAAGCCTACATGAAAATTGGACTCTTTTCTTTGATATCTACAGAAAGCTACTTAAAGCTCTCTTGTACTATATATCTTTATAGACATATGTACTTAACTAATTAATACGTTATTTACGAACTTGAACGCAAATATTTCCGTATTTATATTGTAATTAAATTCCATCAAACGTTGTGTAATTTTTTTGATTTATGATATAGGATTTTAATTACCTTCATTTTTGTGGTAACCCCCTTGGTTCTGATCGAGGTGTCGAGTTTCACAATTTAATTGGTCTTTCCATTGCAAACCTAGACTTAAATGAATTCCCTGAATGAGCTAACTTTCCTATTGTAATTATTCTGATTCCCTGCACCCTAACAAAGTCGTAGTTAAACGCTGATAAAAGATATTATACATGTTTATTTGGACAAGTAATTAAATACAACTCAAATGGTTAATTGTTAGTAAATTTGATTTTGGTAAACTCTTGTGTCTGTTTGGCGCCACTCCTTAATGATTCTGCTGCTATAAGGTACATGTAAGGATTGATTTAGTAGGTTAATGTTATTAGTTAATTGCATATTTGACAAACTCGGAATAGCCCATTTGCTGGCATAATTTGGCTCCAAATCCTCCTGCAAGTAAACGAGATGATCTTGAGTCAACGAGAAATTCGCACAATCCTTTGACACGGCTCTTTGATTGATACCTAAGTTATCGCGTCCCAAAAAGCCTTCCACGTCATCATGCACTGCCTTCAAGTTTCCCCTCGAGTCCCGATACCCCCAAATTCCGACTCCTCCTTGGACTACAATTTACTTAGGGCGAACCGGTTTCGTCCTATATACAATCATATACTCACGGTTGGTGTGGACTTACGGGTCGTGAATCCTCATTCCACGTTTAAAAGAAGATGCGAGAGTGGTCCAGAAGACCTAAAATGCAAGCTGTATGCAGGTCCGCATCCTCCAGTAAACAGTACATACGAATAAATATATGTATACATACAGTTTGGGAAAGGTTTATAACTCGCAATACGAGGCTATCTACCTCGCATTCCGAGCTCGGATCTCGCACGAAGAGTTCTGCGAAACTCTAGGATTGGTAACCGAATATATACGTAAGAATAAAGTTATACTAATAAATACTAGTAGAATAAGATATTATTTGATAGTTTGTTCTGGAGAGCTATCGAACTCCAGGCTTTTTGTTTGGTTTTGACATTTTTATTTAAGAGAATCGCCATCTCTATTTGATTTGGTTAATGGTCTTGTTGTAGGAGCGACCACTGCCTCCTGTTTGATGAACTGTATTTGTTTTAAATTTTTCCTCCAGGGTTCAACATTAATTTTTGTTCTTCCTATCCCGTGATTTTCCAATTGTTTCAAGTAGTTGATTGCCACATTAGAGAGTAATCGACTCTCAAATGTCTCAGGCAACTGATGGGGTTCTGTATGAGCACCCAATCAATAATATTCAAATGTTTCGTATAATTATTCGATATAATCCTACTAACCCGTGATTTTTCAATTGTCGATTGTGAATGATAAGTATTTGTAAGCACGCAGCTTTCAGCTGTTTCAGGTAACTAATAAAAATCTATGCGACTATCTAATCAATGATATTTAAATGTTTCATGTAATTTTTCGATATAAATCTGGCTAACCCGTGATTTTTCAATTGTCGTTTGTGATTGATAGGTATTTGAGAGCACGCATCTTCCAGCTGTTTCGGGTAATTAATAAAATCCTATGTGACTAACTAATTATGGCCAAGGTCGTTTCCAAACTATGCGGTTGACCCAATTCTCCAGTGATCCTTTGTTTTATCAACAAATTGAACAATGTAAACATCTCATCTGACCCACTAACCCAGATGTGAGATTGTTTATTTTGAAATTTCTCGCGCTCTCCTTGTGATTCAGTTTTGTTACCGTTTATTGTGCATAGTTAATTTAAATATTTTTTAATTCCTTTATTGAAGTTAAACTATTTTTCATTTTCCGAATTTAGTAAATTTACTAGGTTAAATGAAGAATAAATATAAATATATAAGTACACATATCTCGATTGACAAAATATGTTAAAAAAAGAGTACATATATTAATAAATAAATATAAAATATATGATTCTACATAGTCTTGAATATTAATAAATACATTTTTTTTTTTCAATAATATAGATATGTCCTCGGGTAGGTATTAAAAATCGCTACCATTTCGATGCTTCGATTAATAAATAAAATATATATATATAATTACATTACTCATATATATATTCTTTATATACAATATTTTACTTTACTTTTATATAGATAAATACACAATATATATATATATATCAATGTGTAATTCCTTTTTGTTGTTTTTTACTTTAATATTCAATTGGCATACTTCCACTTCACAGCCCTTCTGTGTCTCCTGGGACCTGAAAATTATTTATAAAAGGAAAACTTACCCCCGTCAAGGTATTTCTGGTTGGGTGTACACAACAACCTTGATGAAGAAAAACTACCTAATTAATTGTATTTTTCAACTAATTTCAAAATAAATCTTTTCGACTATTTATTCCTATATAATATTTTATTCTCGCTTGAATCATATAAATTAGCTGATATTTAATTTTTCTTCCGAACGAAATCCTAATCCAGAAAACCCGTTGATTTAATAACACCTTTCTAGTTTAGGCTTTTGAATGATAGCTGTTTCAAATTCTTTTTCGAAATGATAGACTGATGATTAAAATTCCGGTTAAAACGACAAACACTTTTAACACTGTCGCTATACGCACGATGGATTTTAATTGAACAATTTATTAATCCTAAATTTCTTTTTATATAAATTGATAAGAAAATTTATTCCGAATTGTGCAAACTTTTAACTAACTCGACTCTTAATAAATTAAATTTTTTTCTAACTGTTAATTTTAGAACAAAGGTTTAAACGTTTATTATTATCGAATCCTTTTTTTTGTTTTTGTGTTTCTTTTAACCTAAGATGAAGTATTTACTATTAATAATTTTAAACAAAATTATAATCTATTTTTAAATATCAATCCGCGATCACGTTCACTTTAGTTTAACGATAACAAACTCTTAAATTTAATTTGAATGTTTTCACTTTGAATGAAATAATTATTTTTAAAATTTTAATTAATTCACAATTCACTTTTTAGCACTTCTCACTTTACACTTTTAAGCACTGAATTTAATATCTATCTTTTTTTTTAACATTGTTTGATTAAATTAAACAGACTTATTAAAATTTCACTGATTTTAGCACTTGTACTCTTTCCGAAATTCTCTAAGTCCAGGGGCTTATTCAAAATTTAACACTTAAAGATTTTTCACTGTTAATCTTACCAAAAAACGTAGTACTGCCACGTAACAACTTTTCAAATCCTCGGCGCGACTGTCCCAAAACTGGTGTGTACCTTTATTTTATACCCCTCTCAGGTTCCAAAAGACGTATCTGAATTTCCTTTGGTAATCAATTCTATCTTTTAACAACTCGCAAATCCGAACATCCCTTCCCCTAATTTCGATCGTTCCTACATACGATCTTCTGTTGTCCGGCTTTGGGTGGCGGTCAATTTTTATCTCACGTCGCTTACTTAATAGGGTCCGAATCGGGTGAGCCTGCGTTAAATGCCCGGTTCCCCTTTGTGCTACGGTCCATACAATATGTAGTTAAAATTTCATGATTTTGTGTTCCTTTTTTTTCTCAATTCGCGATAGGTCCACCCTCAATAACATATATATAGATCTCAATTTTATGCATCTCGTGCGAAAATTGTTTAAATCCATGCTGAAATCTTTACTACGCATTTTTGAATTTCGATTTGTCTAAATTCTACTTAATTTTATTGTCACTTATATGAGCTTTTCCATTTCCACTCGTACTTTCTCTTCTTTATGTCGCAGATTCGAATTTTCCCTTTTTCTTCGAATTTTATATTATTCGCGACGTTTTCTTCCACGAATTCTTCTTGATTCTTATGTCATTTCTCATAACTCTTATAATTACTCATTTTCCAAGTCGTATTTATTAATTTCACGGATAAATTCGAATTGTATCGCTTTTCTCCACATGGATCATTTCCTATCTCCGTTCTTTACCCTTCCTTTTATCTTTTCTTCACTTTTCCCGATGTGTGTGGTCTCCTGGGAAATTTCATACTTCATTTATTATTAATTAATATATATTTTTCCACACTTCTATGGGAGATATACCTAATTTGACTCTGGGATATCTGTCACTTTTATTGTCTTACTTGATCTCCGCCCCATCTCCTATCTCTTACTTACAAGATTTCACATATATTATACGTCGGGACATCTGTTTACGTTCCAAATTTTGGTACTAGACTCGTAAATTTTATTTAATTTCCAACCTATTAATTTTAATATCTTTTGCTTTAAATAAATATCTCATAAGCCCAACGTTAAAGTTAATCGCTTTTCTAATGGCTTATCACCTTAACGTAAATAAAAATCATGTTCGGATTTCGATTGTTTATATTCCAAAATACACATGAGACCGTCAACCTTTTATCTTGTTTCGATCCCTCTGTAATCTTGTGTAACTTTAATATCTATCTACCATGATAATCATGAAAAATGCCTACGTTTCCTGAATTTAATCTATCGCTATATGTTTAGTTTTACTGTCTTCTTCTGATACTCAATTTTCACGTCCCTAGGACCTTCGTAGCAGTTCAAAATCTCTGTATTATCCTTCCATTCGGTCGCCGCACTTTTCTAAAATGTGTATTTTTTTGCGAGATTTTTCATTCAAAATTGATTTACCAATATGTCCGTTTCATCTTAAATTGATAACGATTAATTTCCATTGTTTCCAGCACTCACTCCTCTCTTTAGTACGATTTTTTCGAACTCGACACCCTACTTCTATCATAAATAATTGCACTACAGTTGAAATTCCGCCAGTAACTTTCCTTCGCTTCTCCCGTCCTTTTTTTATACTATCACGTTTATAATTTTTTTTTCATTGCATTTTTGTGTGTGCGCTTTACAACTTGTAAAACTTCCAAAGCCCTCGATTTCAATGGTTCGATACCCCATAAATGTCTCAGTTATTGTAAACATTCCCAGGAGTTTGTCACCTTGAAAGTCGATGTTGACCCTAAAGTGCGTTCACCTCTAATTTCTGTGAGAATCGAAATGTCGTTAATTATCTATTTTAATGTGATACTGATTGGTTACTCAAAATTTTATAGCTCTTTGTTCAGATCTATTGGTTGACAAAATTCAATATTTATTTTTAGGCCTAGAAAGGGGGTTTTCTTTCTCGTGCTAGACGATTTTACGACCTCTCTGCTTTCGTCCCGGAATCTTGATTTAATTCCAACTATTACAGGTGTCTACTGCAAGCAAGCTGGATCAATTCTTTCTCCGCCAGATGTCGTTAGCATGTCCGTTTTCATAAATAATTTGCATATTTTCTTGCAGCCATGGTTTATCTGTTTTTTCTTTCACTGTGATTTAAAGCCTTTCATCACAAGTTCGGTGAGCGTGCTTTCGCCGTGTCAGGACCTAGTGCCTGGAATGGACTGCCGCATGATTTGAGAATGATCGCAGACTCAACAGAATTTAGGTCTAAACTTAAAACGCACCTTTTCAGACAGTCGTATCCATAATTTCAGAAACCTCCACTTTCACAGTAGACGGCAATTTAAATTAACAAAATGTAAAAAAAAAATAAATAGTAAAAATAAAGTAAAATAAATAAAAGTAATAATTAAAAAGAAATAAATAAAAATGAAAACAACTAACAATTTGTAGGCTTTTTAAGACAGTTAAAATACAGTTAAATTAAAATAAAAACTATAGCAGACTTAAGGTCTTGCGATGACCAGTGTTTTTTGATACCTAGTGTCCTCTGCGTGCAGTTTTATCTTTTATAAGCGTAAAATTTTTAATATAAGTGTGTTTGTTGGAAGTGACTTGCCAGGTAAGTATGTTTTGGTATCTTTTCTAAATAACAAATGTAAATCCTAGGAAATAAATTGTACAGCGCCCTTGAGGTGATTTTTCACCAAAACGGCGCTCTAAAAATTATCCAATTATTATTATTATTAAACTGACTATCTTTTAATCGATGTTTTTTTAATTAAATGAAGTTTAATCTTTTCAGATTTTTTTAAAAGCAAATTGGAATAGATTAAACTTCTAAAAAAAACTCTTTTGATTTTTTTTACTTACCAGGAGTTAACCTCCTCTGAATAATTACTGCGATAACTAACAATAGATTGTAAATCAATTTTACTTACAAAAATTCAACGTGAATTGCCACCTCATAACAGCATATTGTATCAATTTCCTTTTGAATTTATTCAAAAGATTGCAAATTTAGGTTTGCCCATGAAGCAACCGCATTAAAAAAACTATTGTTGCTTTTAATTTTAAAGTTTGCAAATTAATTCGTATTTCAAAGGTAGATACGTTTACTCCAGTGTGTGTAATGAAATCATCGTTTCCATTTTAAAGTTTTTCGATGATGAAATTTTAATTTTGCCAAACAAAAAGCAGCGTTATTTACATAACACAATGTTGAAGTTAAATAAAAGAGAATTGCGTGCTACTTTTTTAATTTCTCCACGGCAATATCACTTCAAGACGAAAATCCATATAATATGTCTTGTTGATTGGGAGTTATATATCAGAGTGGTAGGCTGGCCGCATACATACGTTTTCCGTATTCCATTTCCGAATTCGTTTTCCGTATTCGGACATCCGAACGCACGGAATCAGTAGAAAATACATTAACTACCGCACACGTTCGTTTTAGTTACGAACGGAACAAATTCCTTACGCACGTTCCGAATGCGAGCCGGCGCGTTCGGAGAAACCGAATGGAAAAAACCTAATGACGTCATGTGGAACGCAGCTCTTGCATACATTTTGCTTGTGCCGACGCTAACGTTAGGAAATTTCCGTTCAGTAATTCAGTGTTGCCAACGGATCTTGACCTAATATCGCCGTTTCTCATATTTGTGGGACATGTTTAAAATTGATGTTTTTACGTGAAAATAAAAATTTCGTGGGGGGGGGGGGGTGGCTAGAGAATTTCGGGACACGTTTAAAATTGATGTTTTTGAAGTAGCTTAATTGGCGACCAGTCGCATGTTAGATTTTTTCGGCGCCGATTCTCGCTCTGAGTAGCCTAAATGGCGATATATTGCCCTTGTTGGCAACACTGGTACTGACGTTTATACATTCCGAATGAAGAATTTAAATGAACTTTGTTCAGCTGATAAACAGTACACGTTTTATATAAATACAAATATATTTTATTACCAAAAATACGCAAAAACGAACGTTTTAAAATGCTGCAAAGATGGAAAGTCTAAGGACGGGTTATTTTACAGAAGTTAATATTCAAGTTCTGTTATGTTGAAAAAATGGCCAATCTTGATATAATAACAGAACTTGAATAGAGCCATCACAGAAAATGAAAATCAACATTAAAATTTCATAATTTGCTCAAATTCTGTGAAGAAATCCGTCCTAAGACTAAGTTAAGAATGAAAAATATATATAAAAATTTAATTCAAACTATCGCTTTGAGTAAAATTAAATTAAATTTAATTTCAAAACTGTAATGATAGCCCATTCTTTTAGGAATGCTATGGCGTATACTCAGTTAGTTTAAGTCAGTTCGTAAGCACCTTTAAATAGACGCGACTAAACTACCTGTGAACTAATATACAGGATCACGTCTAGACTGCCACAACGGTATATATGCAAGTCTTCCTAAATGCCAAACAGATAAACTACAATCAGTATTCAACACCGCAGCAGGCTAATCACCGCGGTACCCAAGTTTTCGCACATTTCGGAACCCCTCCGAAATCTTCACTGGCTGAAGTGTCCCGAAAGGATCCTGTACAAGTTGTGCTGTATGGTGTTTCAAGCTATCAACGAAATGGCGCCTGAGTTATCTCTGAGTTATTCATTCCGGAAAATACTGTTCAAACTAAGTCAGTCAACTTTAGATCTGCAATTGGAAGGTGGAAAGTGCCCAAGCGGAATCCGAACACTAAGTTTGATCTAATCTAATCAGGCTCTAAGGCTTGGAATAAACTTCCTATGGAATTGAGATGTATAACCAGCCCAGCAAAATTTAGATCCAAACACTAATTTCCATAAATCCGTCATTCTATCCAAATATTTTTCATTCTTTTTCTTTTTTATTATACTGTAATCGTTGATGCATACAAATAAATTATATAGCGATTCCGTTCAACTACTCATGATAAATTCAAAATGCCATTAACTTGCCTATCAATAGAAAATATCAGTAGGAACATAACACGTCAACCGGTTTAATTGTTGGCAGATGAATCATATAAATGCGATAAAGATCGTCGATTAATTTCATTCATTAACTTAAGATATATATGTTTACTAACTTTACTATGAATTGGGCTCATTTCGCACCCGTGGCTGACAAAATTAATTATGAAACAACCTAATATTATAGAACTTCCTTCTTCTTCTAGCGCTAGTAAAATTAGAAAGAATATTTATCGATGTATTTTTAAATATAAGTATGTTAGTTGTAAGTTTCTATATATGTGAATCTATATGTAATTAAGAGAGTAGTTATAGGCCATAGTCGTAAGTCACTAGATATAAGTTTAATATTTAAGTCATTAGTTTTAAGTCAGAATTTATGAACCTTAGTTGTAAGTCACTTGTGATTATGAACCCTAGTTGTAAGAGGCTAGTTTGGGGAGACCTTTTAACCTTTCCAACTTGACCCATCTCCTTGCGCTACAGCGGGAGGGATAGATCATTCGTCTGTCACTCTTGGAATCACTGACCCCTAGATTCCTACTCCTTTCATTCCCAGAACTTTCCCTCAACCCTTCCCTTTAAAAAACCCTCCTCACAGCATCCCAAAAGATGACATAGGCCGCGAGGAAATTATTTTACTTGGGTGTGGGGTTAATGTAAAACAATAGGTAAATATGAGAGCGAACCACAATGAAAGAGATAACCAAAAGAAAATATTAATAATATGAGTGCTATTCCTTCTATGTATTTTTTAATGAATATTAATGTCGGTCTCATAAATTATTCCACCATTTTTCAGGATATTTTTAAATAATTATCATCCTTATTATTTTGAAAACGCTTTCACCAGCATCTGAATATTCATCTCAGTAAAGATGAACTAACCCCCTCAGCTAAATCAAGTTGCAAACATTTTATAAGTGGTGTATTACTACCACCTTCCCCTTGTATGATGTACGGTGTCATAAAATATGTTGCCAATCTTCCACCCCCCGTGAGCTTGGTAAGATATTTTATCCAAGGGGTTGAAATGAATATCAGCCATTTTTTCCTATCTGAACAACCTCTCGGGTCAGTGTTTTTAAGTTAGATTACATCTGTATTTTTCCAGGTGATGTGATTTAGGGTATTTTAACCCGGTTACACGACGAAATGAAACGGGCGTGAATTTCCTAGCTCATAACCTACTTAAATTACACCCACTGGAGTTACGACCGTCAAAAAATAACTAAAATTATCCAACTTTTGTTGTTGTTTTTATTTGCGAAATTTATTTAGCTCACACTTAAACACAAATGATTTGAGAGTTCACGGCCAAAACTTCACTTTGTCGTGATTTGTTTTGGAGGGGGTGTTATGCCGAGTTCAGTTTCTTCCTTCTTTTGCCAACGTTTTAGCCTTTCGTCCCACGGGTCAGTAAGCAATCGACAAAAACTGCTGTAAGGCCCTGCGCAAAAAAGTTACAATTTGAACCGCGCTGCCGATCGTTACCTTACCATGCGAAAATTTTCTGCTCAGGGTCTTACAACACTCGGTTCATATCGAATGCTTACTGACCCGTGAGACGACGGGCTTAGATAGCTTTACACGGAGAAAAATGAGTAGGTACGTATAGCTAATTTATTAATAAGAGATTTCAGGCCGTTTCTTAATTCATTTTTAGTAAATTCCTAATATATCGGATTACGTGTTCATGCATCTGCATTTACAATATTACATTTATAATATATAATGAAAAAATGCAAAAATATTAGGATTTTTACTAACACGTTTTCCGACATCGTGATAATACATTCGTATTTTACTGAAAGTTTTTCAGGAAACTTATTGATTTATTCATTAAGGGCCGGCATTCTAGTTTTAACTGGATTACTATAATAATTTGAAAAAAATTCTCAGTTAATTGGTAATACTTATTCATCCTCACAGTAGATCAAATCTACCCTATTTATAATACCCCAAGAATAAATCACGATCACATTTAAAAATTTAAACCAATTTTGATTCCAGAATGTTTAATTTGGGTAGGTGTAATTATTTACACATTTACGTATGCGTAATTTCGTCCATCTAAAATTCCATCAGCGTGAAATTCGGGCACGGAAAAGTAAATTTTATTTTGTCCCAACATCTCATAACTCGTATTTTTCGATGGTGTTAATCGATACCATGCTTTAAAGGTCTTTAGATTTATAAAATAAAAAAAACCGAAATTTAATGTTGACATCAATATTTTTCCACAGAACAATGTTAATTTTCCCTTGCAAATTATTTAATAAATAATTTTAAAAATACCCTAAGGTAAACTTTATAATTTCTAAAAAGGTCATTTATCTATTTTACTTATACTATCATGTAGAATCACCCTCCAAAGTAGGTTCACTCCCCGATACCCTTTATTATTTTCCTGACACTCCTTTGAGTGTCAGGAGAATAATAAAGGTTTGGAATAGTAAAAATGTTCACTCATTTCAAGGAGAATAATAGAAATATTAATAAATATTTAAGGAGAATAATAAAAATGTTCACTCATTCTGTTTAGGTAGTCAAGCCTTCTGAGCATTGTTTGTGATGCTTTTATTGACCTCTATTTTCTCTCGGCTAAACATGGTTTAGCTAATCCATGTTTAGCCAAGTTAAGCATAAGCCTCACGCATCTCAATTCTACTTTATCTAATCTAATTTCGCCCTTTTTCTAAATTTTATAATGTTAGATCACTAAATAAATTTTAAACCAAAAATGTACAATCTCCTACTATGAGTGTCTTTAGCGGTCAGGAGGGCCGCGTGGTTTTTATTTTTATACAAATCTACAGTTTTATTCCGAGATTGATGAAATTTAGCCAACTTGACCTTCAAAATAATAGGTAGGTCACTGTCTACGTGAGTTTTCAGAATACCCCCACCCCATTTTATCACCCCTTAATGTTGATGATACTTCTTGACTAAAACAATTTTGCATTTAACGTACAAAATAAGAAAAAAAATTATTATCTACATCTGATTTGGAAAAACTCTGCGTAAAACCTGGGCATCAAACATTATTTCTACTGTGTTTAACTGATCCTCATTGTTCAAATTAACACAAACTTTTGTAAATATTGGAGGAATATCTAAACTTGCCTACATTAACCCATATTTGCACAAGAGAAAGAAATGTTTAATCTGGTTATAGCAATAATGAAATTTTTCTCATATTTTGTAATATTTACCCAAATTCAGCAGTAAAATTTGAGTTTATTTAAAAAAAAAAGTAATATGATATCTAGTTACCCACGCAAAAGCTTTATTTGTTTTTAATTAGATTTGGGATTAGAGGTCACCGGTTACAGGTCTTTAATTTTTTCAAGTGATGTTCTCGTCGGGTTTAGTAACCGCTTAATTATTCATTTTAAGGACATATTTATTTGCATCTTTATTCAGTAAATCCTTCCTTTTCTTCTTTGTCTCTGAGGAAATGTTACGAAAAAGGTGAGTAAATCATCTACGAAGATATGGATTTCATTAGTTGTTTTAATGGAATGGCCACAAACCGGGAAAATTTAGGAAATATTCGGGTTACTAAATGCTTTCGGAAATATCTTAGAACAGATATCCAGAATTTTTTTAAATCAAAATTTAAATTTAATTTCGTCTAATTTATTACAGTACAATCATTAATTATAGTAAATTATATTACATCTTAAATTTCCTAGTTTTATTTACAACATTTATCTGTTTCAAAAATGACACGAATGATGTTGGAATTAAATTACACTGCACTAAAGGAAATGCGGAAAATACATCCCAGTGCAAGCTGGAAAAAACTAAAATTACTCGAAAAATGATCATATAAAAAAGTGACACATAATGCAAACATCTTTATTAATATATCGAGAACACGTATTCTTTTCCTAATAGATATCATGACGGAATGCTACAATATAAGTATGTCATTAGTATTTGTATCTACGAGTATATTGTAGTTCTGCCGTCCTCATAAAAAAATTGCTTTTGACTGATACTTTGGTAGGAACTTTTTCAATTCATTTGCTATTGACAAACAGTCCCATTTTTAACAGGAAAATGAAAAATTTGACCAGATTTTTAGTAAATTAACAGCATTTTATTTCAGTTAGTTTTGTGTATGTGGGTGGTAGGTATATCAGAGTTTGTGTATACCCTGATACCCTGGCCCCAGTTTTATTCAGAACATCGATCATTTGTTGGAGACGTGTCTACTTACAGGAATTTCTCTAAAAATAGACAAAGTACTACATTCTAAGTATCTACTTCTAAGTATCCACTTCCACGGAGTCACTTTCGTGTTGATATTTGTAGCTACTGTGTAAAAGATAAATTTAAAGTATTTTTCTTACGTCTAATGATTCACATAAAGGCAAAACTTTTAAATATATAAGTGAATATTATTATGTTTGCAATCAATTTTAACAACAATTTTTTTTAATGATTTTCATTGTTAAATTCTGAACCCAGCCAGGTTTCGAAAGGATTGAAATAAGCTGTGGTAATTATAATAATATTTTACTTAACATTTTGATATCTTTGTGAAGACGTTAGAAGTCTATTCATCGATGTACAATTTATTTATCGATGCGAAATTATTTAATAAAATAAACTGAAAAGAAATTAAGTGCTTATTTTTGGGAAATCATACCGTGTTGCACTACCTCCTTCTTTAGCCAAAGTTTTGGACAGCATTACAGTGTCCCTCATCAAGCAATGCTATCCAAAAAGTAGACCAAATAAGAAGGCAGCGCAACACGGCATAATTCCTCAAAAATGAATCAATATCATACTTTTGGCTGTGAAAATCATATTTACAAATAAATTCTGCTCTCTCTTTCTATCTGACGGTTTTACTAAAAGTACAGGAAAACGTCTCTATTAGAAAAATACTATACATGTGATGTTTAAAAGTTTTTGTTTTCATATAAATCACTAAATAATAATGGTAAAAATTACTTTTAACCTAGGTTTATTATTAAATGAATGACATCAATGAATATTTTTTTTTCACTTGTAATGTAATGATTGCGAAGTCATGATTTTTTACTAATGTAATGATTTTTTTTTCACTTGTAATGTAATGATTGCGAAGCATTTTACATTGGTAAAACTGCAAGAAATGTTCAAACGCGGGTAGTTGAGCACTTGAGATGCTTAAACAACATAGGTTTTTCGGAATTTGCAACACATTAATAGATAAAGATCACTCATTTGAAAAGCCTTCAGGTATAGATGTATTACATAGAAACGGGATAGGTCTACGCCTCAACACTTTAGAAGCACTCGAGATAAAAAAATCCCTTAAAGTCAATAAAATCAATTTGTTAAATAAACAATTAGATTTAACAAACAGCCCCATTTTAAATATACTCTCCTTCCCTGCGCCTATTTACCCCCTCTCTCTTACCTAAGTCTTCCACCCCCACCAAAGGTGATGTTCTCTCTCCCTCTTCCAGCTTAACTATAAGTACCCATACACCTCTGTAATTAATTTAATATGTTTTTATTAACCCTGATGAAGGTTTGGGTTGAACTGAAACCGGTTGGTTATAAATATTTTATTTATTTATTTATTTATTTAATACATGTTACATTATTATGAAATTTACATAAAATAGATATAATGAATCACCATACTAGGCGGCTGCCTGTTTCATGGTGACCAATTGAGTGTAATTAATTTGTATGAAATATGAAATCTAGTGTAAACATATGAAATTAGTAACTATAGATGAAGCTAAAATTTTGGAAAAATTGTAATAAAAAGTAGAAGATAGAAATTAGAACGGAGAAAGAAGTAAATTAGCATTAGATTGTAAAAATGTACATAATTATATATATAATTTTTAACATGTGTGCATGCAAGCACACATGTGTATATAGCAGCAGACATACCTATATACATATAACAGCACATGTATACATACACCCATATGACGCATCCTCACGCATATAAACAATATCTCTATCTGAGTACTTGGAATAGGCTACTAACACTATAACAATCACACATCAAAAAATATATACAATAATGTGGTATTCAAACATAAAGTTATTTTTTTAAATTATTATGAATATTAAATAGTTCATTTGAATTCAACAGGTTTTAATGGCTTACCTATTTTTTTATGAAATCGTAAATAAAAAAATATTATCTTAACTCTTCTATGAACACTAATCTATGTAACTATGATTGCATCTGTGTTTTGCTTCAAAATTTCTTCTCATAGTATCACACCTACTTGTAAACATTTAATAATAAATTTAATAACACTATTTTAATTTAATTTCATCATTCTCAGAAGTAGCTCAGAATATCATAATATCCGTGAATTAATAATAGGTAAATACCGGCGTGCACAAGTAAATTTTATTGAGTAAATATCACAAATTAAAAATAATACTCATTTACAATTAATACTTATTTAAAATAATACAAAGAACATTTGCGGCACGTTGCAGAATGGAAGATACTCTCAGTATCCCCCTGGTGTAAGACCACCATTCAGAATTGAAACGTTGCTTGAAATGGCTTTGGCTGTGTTTGGTGACCAGATCTGAATAGCCAGGTTCTTTTTCCCTTCTTCTTCCTCATATCATTCCCCCACACTACCTTCAGACTCACAACATAACAGTTAGGGATGCCATAGTCTCACTGCCTCCAGACTTAAATATTTATTTTACTCTGCATGTTTCTAATTTAATTAAAAATTTCATTCTTCCCATTTTATCCCACAAGACTGAACCTGTTCACAGATCGTAACATCTGTAAATACGAGTTTAAATTGGTTTATCTATGTAAATAGTAATTATTTATCTTAGGATAAACCTTAGTTTAATGCTATTCATACTAGACCTCATTAAAGTTATATAACGCAAATATGGAGAAATAATAACAAAAACTTTGATTTATTAAAACGCTTTAAAACTTTAATCCACTGTTGTTTATTTTGAAAAAAATGGATAAAAGTTTTAAAGCCTTTTAATAATGCGCCAAATTGTGGTGAAATCAACTGAACCAAATTGTGCTGAACTCAACTGCACCAAGTTGTGGTAAACTCAACTGTACCAAATTGTGATGAACTCAACTGCACCAAATTGTGATGAACTCAACTGCACCAAATTGTGATGAACTCAACTGCACCAAATTGTGGTAAACTCAACTGTACCAAATTGTGATGAACTCAACTGCACCAAATTGTGATGAACTCAACTGCACCAAATTGTGATGAACTCAACTGCACCATACTGTGATGAACTCAACTGCACCAAATTGTGATGAACTCAACTGCACCAAATTGTGATGAACTCAACTGCACCAAATTGTGATGAACTCAACTGCACCAAATTGTGATGAACTCAACTGCACCAAATTGTGATGAACTCAACTGCACCAAATTGTGGTGAACTCAACTGCACCAAATTGTGATGAACTCAACTGCACCAAATTGTGATGAACTCAACTGCACCAAATTGTGATGAACTCAACTGCACCAAATTGTGATGAACTCAACTGCACCAAATTGTGGTGATCTCAACTGCATCAACTTGTAATGGACTGGTACCTATTTGTTATTCCTCTACCTGATGTACTTCTGGTATAGATTATTGGATGATCTTTGAGTCATAGAAGGGTAGACTAATGTATAGACTAGGTATAATAATGGATTGTTGGTACACTACTGGTATAAGTTAACTGAAGCAAGCATACAGGTAAAAATACGTAATACGAAAGCAGACATACCCATTTATACGTGTCGGCATAATCATGCTCTCTCTTTCATGCACGAATGTCTCTTTCATACATTTAGACATACGTTCATTAAAATCATGCAATTCCACCAAAAAATGTCAGTAGATGTCTATAATAGGAATTCCATTACTATTTTTGCAAGAGTCCCAACTGCCTACCATTATCACTACGGAATACAAATTAGAATATGATATGAAAGTAGCTACGAGGAGATGGGGAAGAACAAGTTGGAGACGTATAATAATAGTTGCATTTAAAAAATTGGAACTGATCGTTTGAAGAATAAATTCAGATAAGCGATAAAGTGCCAATCTACAACATAATATTTTAACAGACACTTAAAAAAACGGTACTTGTCGAGAATATAAAAAATATACCGTGATTTTTCACGGGTCTGTGCTAATGATAGTATACTATTTCAATCTCTATTAAAGTAAACTTTTAATATTTAGAATAACTTGATGCGTAACACATCAAATTGCAATATTAACGACTTTCAGAAAAATCAAAAAACAAAATTAGGTCGCAACTAGGAATCGAACTTAGGACATCCACCTTGCCGGAGCTTTGCTCTACCACTGAGCAAGTTTGACCCTATCATCTTCAGTCATATTAAACTGTATCATAATTCAGAAATTGAAGATAATTTTGGTAGCTATTGGTCAAAGTATGATATAAATAAATATGACCGAAGGGGACAGGGTAGTGGATAAGCCTAGTGGTAGAGCAAAGCCCCGGCGAGGCTGATGTCCTGGGTTAAGTTCCTAGATGTGACCAAATCTTTCTCAGATTTTTCTGTTTCAATTTTGTTTGTTTGTAGCAGTGCGTCGTTAATATTTTCTTCAAAGATTAAATATAATAAAATCAAAATCCATTCATATTAGGTGTAAATACAAGACCCCTAAGTCTACAATAGCCAGGCAACATTTTAAGCACGCAAATGAACTAAAAAATGTGAGGTGCATATGACGCCGTTCTATTTGAATTAAGAACAACTTTCACCGCTTCATGGAAAAAAGTGTGAATTGAAGTACAATGATTATTTCTAGGGCATGTCTAGCAACGCTAGATAGATTGTTAGATTGTGCACAACATAGTATATACGTTTGCAATGATAAAAAAATAAAAAAATACCGTAGAATGCATTCTATTCTGTAAAAGGATCTTCCCCCTCTGTCGGAATAACATTCTACCCAATGATCAAATCCCCGATTTTGTCTTTGGGGAAAAATCTCGTTCTGCATCCAGAGATCTCCCATCCCAGATGGAATCATTCCCGAAGGATATAAGTCCATCAATTGAGGTTCGCGCGGTTCAAATGGAACATCGCTCATCGCCACTGTCCAAGAAGCTTCCTTGAGTTCAATCAAATTTTAACTATGGTAGGATTTATTCAATGTATGAGTTTTAACATGTGCACATTTTATTAAAATATTGACAGTGTTTATGTTCCTACATTGACATTTACTTTGTTACCCGGTCCGAGATTTCAATTACTACCTATATAGTATGAAACGATCGAGACGGTTTCTTGTGTTTTCGACAGATCAATGCAATTTCAAAGCAGCTTAGTGAAAAGAGCATTTCATTGATTTACTTACTCGTTGTTTTTTTAAAGAAATCATTTTTACCGAATACCGTTTCAATATAAAACCAATAGTTAATTACAGTTGTATCATATATGTCGAGAATAATGCCAACATTTTCATATAAAATTTATATTTAAAATTGAGAGGGTGAAGCCAAAGGCCCAGACTGATAATGATAACGCAGGACTAAATTACGGGAAACTGGTCGTAATAATACCAGAAATTAAATATCAACATGAAAAAATGAGTACCTATATGCTAAAACAATAACCTGAAACTGACAACTAATAATTTTAATTGTATTTTTTTTCACTTTGAAAAAATGTTAAGCATCAAAGCCAATATGTTAAACTGTAAATTTTTAAGCCTTGTTTATTGTAAAATAAATAAACAAGGCTTAGGGTGATGGTTTAGGTGAGTTGAACTGACACAGTTAGAAGTATTGTACCCACAACATTGCATCCTTCTTGGCAGGCCAAAAGCCGAAAGGAAAAATGCCTAACTAATACACTGCCCTTTAAAGGGGAGGATCACGTTTGTAAACACCCGACCCGAGTTTGCCCTATAAATATAGAGCCAGATTTAATGTAAAGACAGTTCAACAACCATCTCTGAAGAAAAAACAGTTCAACTAAAAACCGAAACCAAGTCTCCAAGTGAAATATATAACAAGCATAATAGCAACTCTAAGCAGAATTCTCGCCTGAACAGACTATACAATAATTGCAATCGCGTATTATCTAAGGTTGATATTTTCAGTTGCAAACTTACCAAATACAAGAGGTCCATAAATGAATATTTCTCTGATGGTTTGTGAATAATTTTTATTTATCTTGTTTATATCTCTATTATGATTTGATTTATATCTACAACCTCTCTCCATGCCTATAAATGTATTATTGGTAAATTTTTCATTTTATGTATAGTTTTTTTTTGTATAATTTTTTTAATTGATATTTCTTTCTCAAAAATTTAAATAACTTCCGGAAATGCTGTTTCAGTTAAAGTCACAAGGAGGAAATCCATAATTTGTTTTATTTTACTATATAATACTTATGTATAAACTGATTAAATGTAAACTGTCGATTTCCCAAAAAAGAATAAATAAATAACAGTGTTTTATTTAGCATTAAATTCAGTTCCTTTCCCAGTTTAAAATCAATTTTACCTAGTAGTAGATTCATGTGTAAATACAGATTTGGAAATCAATTCTTCTCTGCAATCGACTCGGCTTCACTTAATTTCTCTCCGCGTTCCCCGAGACTGATTACGTGACAAATTGTGTCAGGTCCTATCGTAAATTCAGTATCTGTACAGACTTTCTAAACATCTCCTACAACATTTTCAACAAAATAATTTATTTATTTTATTTCCTTTTTTTTAAAACTGATTCCGTGTTACCCATTGGTTCAGTTTATTATGTTAATATTTTTCATGTAAGGTCTAACGGAACTTATAAGTATAAAAAATATATTGAATAATATTTACATTTATAAATTTCTTAATTTTTTTAAACAGCCGTGAGCATTTGCTTATTTTATGCTTGAAAAAAAAAACAATATAATATGTATAAAAAATATACGGTTGTTAGGCACTTAAATATAAAAGTTAGAAGTGCTAACGGTGACATCGCTTTTGATCTCCAAAAGGATAAAGGATAGTGATTTTTTTTCGAGGAGGCTTTGTCAAATCTTTGGAAAATCTTCAGTTGCTTAAGAGCTCTCCGAGACATGATTTGAAAATATCGAATTCTGTACTAAAAGTGTAAAAGTTTAAATTTATAAGAAAATATTACATTTTTGAGTGTAAAAGACTGCGAAAGTAATCCGTATAAACACAAAAATACAAGAAATTTGAAACGTAACAATTTTATAATTTTTTTTTTTTTTTTTTTTTTTTTTATTATTTTAATATAGATCATAGTTACATTAATACATACATTTTTTTGCAAAATATAATATTTAGGTACATAATTGGTCATGTATACCTTATCAGAAAAGAGGAGCTCTTGTGCCTGATAAGGGAGCCACGATTCTTACTTCAGTGATTCAATGTTATGTATAAAATATAAATATAATATATCCATATATTTTTTTAATATAAGTTTTTTTTGAAAAAAAGTTTGATTTTATTGATTTGTTCTTGTTGGTTCGTAATACAGCGCAATTCGGAAGGGAGATTATTGTAGTTTTTTATGGCTTGGTAAATATAATGAATTTATATATTGAGGCGTCTTCATGCGATCGATTTTTCCCCTAAATAAATATGAAAATTATTTGAAAGAAGCTCTAAATAACAAAGCATTTTATGAAAAAAAATTGTAAGCAACTTGTGAAAAGAATTTCTTTTTTTTTTCTCTCGCCTTTTACTGACTAAAGAATAAGAAAGGATAGATACTTGTGAAAGTAAAAGTGAATCGTGTTACACGCGTTAATTTTCTCAGTACCTGTATTTCAGTTTTTGGCTAGAGAAGAAGAAAGCGCAACACGACTTAATAACACAAACATGGACTTCCGGCGGTGAAAATCTCAATTCATGTACGCTTTATCCTTAATTTTCTACTGATTTAAAAGACAATTAACATTATAAATACCTGAATCAGGAATTTGTACCATTTTTTTAACAAATTTCCTCTTCTGTTACCTTTATTCTTACTCTTATTTTAAAGCTAAACTGTTTCACTAAAATGTTGATAACATTCTACAAGGTTTTGCGGTTTGCGTTTTTGATAGTGTTGACATTTTCCGTATATTTGAGTACCTGATATTGTTATCACCTCCGTAATCATCAGTTATTCAGGGTGTCCCGAGAACTCTCGACTGCGATGTAACCAGAGTTAAAGACTTCTACTATATTTTCTATTCCTTTCGTCGAATTCATGCTTCTACTAACATTGAGAAGTATATCATATGACTACCCACAAAGGAGTTGAAGATTGCAGAATTAAATATACATGTATATCACTAATGTAGAAGTGCAAAACATTAATATTATATTTTTGTAGAAAGCAATCACTTTGTGGTTTAACATTTTAATGAAATAAAACAATATTTTTTGTTTAAAACCACGAATTTTGAATTAATTTTAAGACCGACCGGTTTCGCTTCACTCGAGCATCGTCAGGGTACAAAATTAAACTAATCAATAATACAAAATGTGTCATTATATATACATACATACAGAGGGAGAGAGAAAGTAAAACCAAAATGAAACAACAATATATTAAAAGAAAACGATTAGTGTATATAAATATTATAATAATAGAGAATAGGCATAAATAATTGTAAGGTGATTAAGGGATACTGGGAATTTTACAGTTCACAGGGAATATTCCCAGTATTGGGAATTATATCTTTTTGACAAATCTAATTGATTATTCAGAATTAAACTTTTGGTTTTAATGTCTTTCTTTATTTCTAGTGCTTCTAGGTTATTCAATTTGTTACTATGGTTTTTTTATGGAGAATCTTAGCACCGGTGCTTTTATTGAAGGTATGATATTTTTCAATAAGATGATTGGCAAACTCTGAAAAGTCATTGCTATTTAGGCATCTAAGATGTTCTTTAATCCTAATGTTGACATTGCGCGTTGTCTTCCCGATATAAAACGCTGGACAATTATTACAATTTAATTTATAAATTCCTGCATGACTAAGTGTGTCATTTTTATCTTTAGAATTGACTAAAAATTTACCTAAATTGTTGTTGGTATAAAACGCCGGTTTGACTTCAGAAGGAAGGTTAACTATACTGCAGGAAGAAAAATTATTAATGAATAGAATACGGCGCCATTGGAAAGGAAGATTATTATTATTAATATTATGTGGACTCGCGAATAAGAAGTTTTAAACTGCTGATTATTTTAGTTTTTTACTTAAAATTCTATCAATAAAATTAGGATCGTATCCATTATTAGACGCTATTTTTTTAATTATTGATAATTCGTTAGAGAAATTAATATTAGTTAATGGAATCGTGACCAAGCGATGGACCATTGAGTGAAATGCTGAGTGTTTGTATGAAAAAGGATGATTGGATGTATTATGTATGACAATATCGGTGTAGGTAGGTTTCCGAAAGATGTTAAAATCGATTTTATTATTTATGAGAGATAAGGATAGGTCTAGGAAGTTTAAGGATAAATTAATGCCTATCTCTAATGAAAATTTAATATGTTTATGATAAGAATTTATAAGGTTGAGGAAGGAATTTAGCTGACGTTCCGTGCCTGTCCATATACAAAATATGTCATCGACATATCTTTTCCACAGAAAGACGTTTTTTATAAGTGGTGAGTTACCGGCAAGTATTTTACTCTCCAAGTTATTCATAAATATATCGGCAATCAAAGGGCTAGTGGGAGCACCCATAGGTAAACCTTCTTTTTGCTGATATATAACATTATTAAATTGGAAATAGTTTTGACTTAGGCACATATTAAATAACGACGTGAGATCATTTATAAATTCTTTGGATAAATTATAAAAGAAATAAGTCTGATATTAAACATTTACTTTCCCCAATAGGAACATTAGGAAACAAATTAACCACGTCAAACGAAATGAGTTTACAATTATTAGGGAGAACCAAATCTTTCAATTCTTCTACTAATGTAAATGAGTTTTTAATTGTGTATTTAGGAGTGAAAACATTGGTATTATTAAACACTTTAGTAATAAATGACGATATTATAAAATTTGGGGCATTACAACATGATACTACTGGTCTAATTGGGTTGTCAATTTTATGAATTTTAATAAAACCATATAATTTTGGAGATTTGAGGTTTTTAGTTAAAAATTTTTTTACTTGGTGATATGAATCATCTTGGAATTTTTTTAGTTTTACATGCATTAAGTGTTAAGCCCAATACTGGGAATATTCCCTGTAAACTGTAAAATTCCCAGTATCCCTTAATCACCTTACAATTATTAATGCCTATTCTCTATTATTATAATATTTATATACACTAATCGTTTTCTTTTAATATATTGTTGTTTCATTTTGGTTTTACTTTCTCTCTCCCTCTGTATGTATATATATAATGACACATTTTGTATTGTTGATTAGTTTAATTTTGTACCCTGACGATGCTCGAGTGAAGCGAAACCGGTCGGTCTTAAAATTAATAAAAAATTCGTGGTTTTAAACAAAAAAAAGTGGGTGTGTCAAGCCTACGCAAGACAGAAGTGAAACTTCTTTTGTTAAACCGTATGAACCACAATCAATTACGTATTTCACTCGTATTACACTCACGACGCAGTATACTAACCAAGCAGCTGATGCTTGGCGTGGCGCAGTTCGCTGGTGTCTGAGAGAGAGGAAAGAAGAGAAGAGAGAGAACGTTCGTGAGCGGCTCCCCCACCTCAACAAGCGCATATGGTGAGAGAGGGACAGTGAACGGTGAGCGGTGGTGGGGGTACCCGCATTTTCGTGTCGATCCTGACTCGGTTTTACTCCGTCCATCGAAAATCCATTACGCGCCTAAAGAAGTTTCACTTCAAAAATATTGTTTTATTTCATTAATATTATTGTAATTTTGTTGAGACAAACATTCCCGTATTACGTTTAACCTGTCAATATTTGAAAATCTCCTACTGCCACCATATTAAGCGAAAATTTTTGCTTGTGTTGTGATGGAGGACTTATCCAGCCGAGGAAGTGAACACACGACGTCTGGGTGGGATCCATACGCGATGCAAACTTAGCCACTGACCGTTCTATCTACATAATATATAAATTAATTACTTAGACTCCACATATTTTCTTATCTACATTGGTATGCACCTCAACACGGGTAACCACCCAGTGCGGCTCTCATTACCAAATAATATATATTTTTAAATGCTTCTAATATATTAATAAAAAAAACTGGTAGAATGCCCACATGATGTATTTTCAACTTTTATGAAATACTTTGAATGTAATGAAACAAAAATATATTTTCGAGAAATCTAGGGTGAGTTTCCATCTGCATTCTCACATTCGATTTACATTTTTTTAGAATATCGTTCAAGAGTCCCAACTGCTCTTAACCGTCTGGAGCCAATGAGCATATGGCATCCCTAATTAGGGTATGTTGTGAGGCTGAAGGTCTTACAAATATCATTGATCTGTCTTCTTCATAATATTTAGAGCTTATATAAATAAAAGAGCATGTAACTAATTGACAATATTTATTTGAAAAGAATGAAGTTAACATTTAATTTATAAATATTTCAAGGTGTGGCGATGAGGCTCGAAAAGTTCTTACTCAATTAAAATAACCTTAAATTTACTTGCTTGATTATTGTGATAAGGATGTTGGTAGGTAAATTAATATATGTATAAATGTGAATCATTTTATGTAGAGCGATGTCATTTTTACAATAGGTAAACTTAATGAAAATTAATGAACTGTCGGAAAATCCGTCCGCTAAATCTTCCTTTGAGACCGCTCGTTCAAGACTAGAGTCAAGGATATCACACCACTTTGATCAATGCTAGTATCGATGTTATTGTAACTATCACCGGGGGTTGGATGTTCCGATACGTTACAAAGATAATGGGAAGATGAAAAATATGGAGAAGAAGAAAGAGGGGAAACACCTGACTATTCAGATCGGTTCGTCAAATACAGCTAGAGCCATTTCAAGCAACATTTCCATTTTGAATGGTGGTTTTTAACAGGGGCGTTACTAAATGTATCTTCTACTCAGGAACGTGCTGCTATATTATAGGCACTTATGTTATTTTGAATTAATAAACTGTGAAATAACACAAATTAATCAAATAAAAATTACTGGCGCACGGGATGAGAACCATTGATAGTGTTATTTTGATAAATGTTGTTCTCATAATAGTACGGCCGCTTCCTTCTCGCTATCGAGGAATCAAACATAGTTTCATTTTATCGTCATATTTTATTTTTATAATCTGAAAAGATTTTCAACAGCAGATTATTTTTACAAGGATAGGCCCAATTACCCACTAGTATAGCTGGAATATTTATTAAAAATAACATAGTAATAAATATTTTTCTTAGTTAGTTTATACAAAATTTGAATATAAACAAGATAATATTTCAATTTGTAACTTTAAATATCTTCTTTTAAAATACATTCATTCTTATGATTTTCACAGCCAAAAGTATTTTTGTTCTTTGTTTTTGGGGTATTATGCCGTGTTGCTCTACCTCTTTCTTTAACCAATGTTTCGGACAACGCTACAGTGTTCATCATCATGGCAAATGTGTAATTGATAGTGGTGAAATGTGTGCTTGAGTACGTCTGTGCGATACCGTGTTGCCAGCTCCACTACTCTACGAGTTCGTTTTACAGTAAAATTCAAAATGGTTTTCTGGGTTTAGCTTTGGAGTAGCCGTCAATTACCGGATAGCAAGAACTATTGAGCTTAGATCTAGCGCCACCATACTTTAGGGACAGCCAAAGCTGTTAGAAAACGAAGCTGTTAGCCAAAGCTGTTAACGAAACTGAAAGTATCCACAAAAAACGAATAGATTGAAATTTTCAATAGTTTTGATGTACCAAATGTAGAACAAAGATATGCTAATAATATATTATTAAAACTATTCAAAAATACTAAATTCTCCACAATACCGTGTATTCATCACACTAGGTCAAATTACAATGACATCAAATATATTTTTAGTTGTAAAACCACATTCGGACAAATAAACTAAATTTTTTTGCGACAAAACTCCACATAATCCTCCCCCCAGATATAAAGCGAATAGAAAAGCTTAACGATTACAAATCAAGAATAAAAATCTGGCTGAACTAGATAAGTGAAAAAACTCTGAGAAAAAAATTAAAGACGATATAGAAAACAAATAAAATAGAAATTGATCACTTTAGTCCGCCTCAACACAGGTCACCTTAGTGATGAGGATTGAGAAATACAATTTACCATACTAATATTCAATATCATATTTTATATGCATAATATTTAAATAGTCGTTATAGTAAAAATAAATAAAAAAAACTAGCTCCAGACGGTTGGGAGCAATTTGGACTCTTGTGTGGAATTCAATTTAAAAAAGTTATGAAATAAGTTTATTGATGGACAACATACTCGATGCAGTTAGTTCCATCGCTACTGTAGACAGTACGATTACCAATCCAGTAAAAATTTGTTCTGCCTGCGCAGGTAAAAGCTACATTTTTCATAAACAAAAGTTCTATTATTTATAGTTGTAATAAGAATGTTCAAAATAAAAAAAAAATATTGCAAAATTTCATTTAGTTCATAATTTTTGTTCCATTAGTCTGTACAACGCTACAAAGCGATTTGAACTGCTATTTTATCACAATAATAATTAGTCAATAAGATGTTTGGATTGCAAACAAAATTCAAAATTCAAATTGCCAAAAGAGTGTAGAATTCTTTTATGCAAAAACCTTGAGTAAATCAGCTGAATAGTATGTTCATACAAAAATAATTTATGCCAATTTTTCAAAAGAAAGGCTGGTAGAGTTTTCGTAATGTTTACACAAATTTGATTTACTTAATTTGGTTTCTAATACTCTTCATTAACTCGATTATTATTTTCCATATTCAAAAGACTAAATAATTGGGTTATTTCAGAAATCCAACTTATTTTGATTGCCACTTTACGATGTTGCTTTATATAATATAATGTCGTTAATGGGCTTGAATTAAGCTATGAACCAATTTAAAGTATTCAACAGCAGCACTTAGTTGCAATTAAATTACTGAAAGCGGCACGAGGTACCAGATGTCCGGGCTTGTAGGCAGGTATAGGTATAACAGAATAACTAGGCACTACATTTCAAGGGATGCTCTCGGCTTCCTGAAACGATTCACTTGCGGGAAGGTGCTTTTATTTTCATCGATCCAATAGAATTTATTTATTAATTTTATTTTAGTAATTTGTACATTTAAGTTTACAAATGACTAATTAATTTGTTAGATATTAATATTCTATGTTTTTTCTTGCTTTATGTGGCTTCTACACAACATCTTGAACTTTTCAATTGGGGCAGACTTTAGGTTTTCCGGCAGCGCGTTATAGTATTTCATCCCTTTATATAATATACTGTTCTGAGTATTCACCTTGTCCTTTTTTGGTAGCCTGATTCCATTGCAGGTCCTAGTTTTATGTTTGTGTATGTCCTTGTTGTATACAATTTTATTTGATAAATATTTGGGTAGCAGGTTGTTTACTATTTTGTGTACAAATATCATCGTGTTCAAGGTCAACATCTGTTTCACCGCTAGCCAATTTAGTTCGTTTAACATTTTATTTACTTTTGAATATCTGTTTCGTCTGAGCATTGTTCTCATTGCCCTATTTTGGAGAATTTGAAATTTATTTTGTTCTCGGTCGTTACTCAGAAAAAGGATAGTAGTAATGAAAATGTGGAGCAATAATGGAGTTATAAATGGTGATTGCAGTTTTTTCGGACAGTTTTTGGCGAATTCTTCCGAAAAAGGATATCTTTTTTCCAATTTTCTTTTTGGTATATTCAGCATGTTTGTTAAAGTTGAGTTTGGAATCTATTATAACTCGTAAGTATTTTAAATCGGTAACATTTTCAATAATTTCACCATCAATTTTGATTTTGCTTTCGCTGGATGTCTTCTTATAACCAATTACTATACATTTAGTTTTTTTTTTATTTAATTTAAGCTTATTTATTTTTAGCCATCTTGATACATTATCTAGTTCATAATTTAAAATATTTATTAGTTCTTCATAGTTTTCTCCAATTATATATATTAGTGTATCATCGGCAAATAGTCGTACTTTGCATTTTGAAAATATTTTCAAAATGTCATTCATATAGATTATGAATAGTAGAGGTCCAAGGACTGATCCCTGTGGTACTCCTAATTTATTTTCCATTGGTTTTGAAAATTGATTATAAATTTTTGTTTCCTGTATTCGGTCTTTCAAATACTCTTTTATTAATTTAGTGGCTACAGTTGAGAAACCAATTTCTTTAAGCTTTCTTATCAATATTTTTCGATCTATAGTTTCGAATGCCCTTTGAAAATCCAAGAATATTGCTAAGACAAATTTATTACTATTCATTCCTTCTTTCCATTCTTCACAAAATTACACTCAACGCTGTTTCAAAAGAATTATTACATCTGAATCCCGATTGTTCTTGGTATAAAATATTGTGTTCATCTAAGTATTGCAATATTTGTTATTTTATTATCACTTCAAGTATCTGTTCATATTTCGGTAATTGGTCGAAATTCTTCACATTTTCTGGTATTTTTAACCTTTGGGACCGGTATAATGGTAGATAGTTTCCATGACTGTGGAAATTTTCCCACTTCAAATGTCTGATTAATAATATTTAATAAAGTAGATCTAATTACTGGAAAAGCATCTTTTATTAAACTAATAGTTAATCCATCTGAACTATTTTTTGATTAAATTTTGTTTAAAATGTTCAATAAATATTCTGTAGTTATTTTTCTGAAGACAAATAATTCTTTGTTTGAGATGTTATTATCATTTGTCGGGTTGAAAATAATGTTAGGTATTAATTTGTTAATTTGAGTGATACTTTATAAAAAATATTAAAGCTATTAGCCATGTTTTCTTCGTTTATATCTTTTGGAAAGTTTATTATTTTTATGTCGTTTTTGTTATCTCCATGTACTAATTCTTTAATGCTTTTCCAAATTTTTTTGGGATCCCCTTCTTCCGAGTTTATTTTATTTTTTATGTACTCATTATGCGTTCTTTTTATGTCTTTAGAGTATTTATTTCTCAATTTTTTGTAGTTATTCTAATCCATAGTCTATTAGTTAGGTTTGCTCTCTTGTAAAATGTATCTCTATCGTGCTGCATTGTGCGTAGTTCTTTTGTGAACCATTTATTATTGTTTCCTTTACGAATCTTCTGTTCTGGAACTACTTCATCAATGGATTTTTTAATGTTTAATGTCATCTAGTCAGCTGTTTTGTTATATTTCATTTGATTTATTTCATTCCAATCAATAGTCTCTAAGGTCTGAATGAAGAGTTCCTCATTGTATCCTCTGTAATTTTTAAATGTTATTACTTGCGTTTCTTTACTGGAGTTGTAGTTTTCTCTGTCATTTATTAGAATTTAAATCATATTATGGTCGGTATTTTTAGGTTTATCGAATACATTCACACAGGTTAAATTTATTTGAGATAACCAGATCAATCAATGGTTTAGAGGTATTAGTAATTTGTGTGAAATCTTTAACTAATTGTTTCATACCTGCAGTTTGAATAATAGATTTCAGTTTTTTGTGTATATGTCTGCATTTGCTTTAAAATTTATATTGAAATCTCCAACTATTATGTTAATATTTTCATCTTGCATATTTTCCATGCTTCATCTTTGAAAATGTGTTAAGAAGTCGCATTTACTTGTGTTTGGTGATCTATAAATAACAGTATATACACCTTTCTTCATTCCTGATTTAATGCTGATGGATAAAATCCAATAATGTTTTTCATGTTGGTGATTTGATATTACTTCATATGGAACTTTATTACTTAAGAGAATCATCACTCCTCCTGTATGTCTGCTATGCGAGTCACAACGGATGGTATTATAATGATCAAATATAATTTCACTATCTTGGATATCTTCAGTCACATGTGTTTCACTCATCATAAGCATAAAAGGTTTCTTCTCTTCTAAAATTATTTTGACCTCTTCGTAATGTGCTATCATGCTTTGTATGTTCAAGTATATAATTTCATCTTTCTCGTAACTTTTGTTTATAAAAAAGAAATTCTGCTCATTTTTGCTTCTAGTTTTCTTTTATAAATTGGGCATTCCTTACTCATGGCTGAGTGACTACAATTTAGTTTCAGTCCTAATCTTTGACTTGTCAATATACAATTGATGCACTGAATATCCTCATCCGTGCAATCTTTTACGTAATGATTTTTTGCGCATTTTGGACAAGATTTTAGGTTTCTGCAATCTAACGCCTTGTGATTGAACCCATTACGTTTAAAATATCTCATGATATTTAAATTGTCAAAAACCCTGCATCTGTCCCATCCAATATTTATTTTTTCTGCATTTAACATTCTTTCGTAAGTCTAAGTAAGGTAGGAAGGCGGAAGTAGTCGCCAGGGGATGCATAATTTAGAGAAAAGCAACAGTTAAATATATAAATCATTTCGGATAGGACGTTTGAAGAACTATGAGTCAAATTTCTAAAGGTTAGAAAATAGTGGCCAAGATTTCAAAAGTTACGAAATTATTGTGTTTTATTTGTCTTAAGAGTAAAAAATACTTGTTTATAACCACCTCGTTGCAGAGAGAAAGACATGCCTGGTGAGATTCCAATTTAGTCGCGTTTTTTTATTTTTTTTATTTTTTATAGTGAATACCTCACAAGAGTCACAACTGCTCCCGTCTGGAGCCAGTGAGACTATGGCATCCCCAATTGGGGGATGTTGTGAGGCTGAAGGTAAGTGGGGAAGGGAAAGAGGAAGGTGGGGAAGTACCTGGCTATTCAGATCTAGTCACTAAACACGGCTAAAGCCATTTGGAGCAACGTTTCAATTCTGAATGGTGGTCTTACACCAGGGCGATACTGGTAGTATCTTCCACTCTGGAACGTGCCGCAAATATACTATATATTATTTTAATTAATTAATTGTGAAATAACACAAATTAATCAAATAAATTTATTTGCGCACGCCGGGTTCGAACCCGCGACCTTCGGAATGGCAGTCCAATGCGTTACCACTGGACTATGCCGGTTTAACCTTAATACAGTATTTCCAAACATAAAAATACATGTTTATTACCACCTCGTTTTGCAGAGTGAAATACATACCTGGTTAGATACAATTTTAGTCGTGTTTAACCTTAATACAGTATTTACAATTTTAAAAATTAAAATATACTACCACTTCATTGCAGAGTGAAAGACATACCTGCTGAGGTACTATTTTAGTCGCGTTTAACCTTAATACAGTATTTACAATCTTAAAATAAATCTTAATTGAAATTAAAATCAATCTTAAATTGGTCACCATGACACAGGCAGCCGCCTAGTATGGTGATTCATTATATCTACTTTATGTAAATTTCAAAATAATGTAACATATATTAAATAAATTTAAAAAAAAAAACAGTGAAAAATTCGTGATGCCGGAATTTTTATGTAATTTATATTAATTTAATATTATATTTTCTTTAGGTATAGTTGAAATTTCCATCTAAAATTCAAATCTTAACATATTTCCACAATAAGTCTTCTTTGGTGTTTTGTTTTTACAGATGTTTCGAAATTCCCTCACGTCCCATGACTCGGAGCAGCCCTCGTTAGAAAGGCTCGTGCAAGAATGAATATTATCCCTCCATACACAGAGATTTCAGAAGTCGATTTAGGTAAAAATTGGTTTTTTTCTAGCTAAGTTTCAATTTAGGTGGAATTAAAAAAAATCTGTAAGTGAAACGGCTGCGCGACCTTTTCAAAGTACTCAACCTAGCTAAATAATTAATATGAAATCTTTAATTACCACCAGAATAAGATTCACAAACTAATAGTTCTACTCACTTGTCATAAATGATGTTCTGTTTTTTATTTGTTAAATTGTGTCTTATTAAAGGTAACGTGATAAGGAAGAAATCCAAAATAAAATGTAAACTGTCAATTTCCCAAAAATAAATAAATATGTTGTTTAAATCAAAATGTAAACTATATTTTATTTATTTATGTTTTAAACTTTCGATGCAATTTTATATTATTGAAAAACCTCACTAGATATTGTACCTATTCTGATTTCTACAACTTATTTATGACTGAAAAATCCTGCATTTGGTGGATGTAATTATCATTAAATATAAAATAATTGATAAAATGTTTGAAAAGAGCATTTTTGCCGGCAGAAAATGCCGATTTACATTTACGGAATTGATCGAATATTATTTTTTATTTATTATTATTTCAAGCGCATCTAAATTGTTGAGGCCTCGACCTATTCCGTTTCTATGTAATACATCTATACTTGAAGACTTATGAAATGAGTGATCTGTATCTATGTGTTGCGAATTCCGAAAAACCTATTTTGTTTAAACATCTCAAGTGCACAACTACACTCGTTTGAACATTTCTTGCAGTTTAACAATGTAAAATGCTTCGCAATCATTATATCTAAGTTTATAGATGCTTGAGTGGCTTAAATTATTTTCTTTATCCTTTGAGTTAGTTAAAAGTTTACTCATGTTTGTAACAGCTGCGTCGCCGCTGCTAGAAAAAAGCTGAATCAACAATCAGGCTTACGAAACATCAATTGAAATATCGACCTTTGATACCGTGATAGGTAAACTGCTGATAAGAAGAATGTGAAAGAATGCAGGGTGATGCAAACGTTTATACAATGAACCGAGTCAGAGGTCCTGCGGGTTCGATGTCCAGACGCTGCTCAAACCCGTGGAAGACGAGAACAAAGGAATCAGCACCTATATAAACGGAGGAGGACCTAAGTATAATCATCATTCCATTCAACAAGTCTGACTCGGCATAACGTTAGTCTTCACCTCAACCCCGCGGCATCATCGCCGGCCAGCATCTCTCGCTCATCTGCAGACCAGTCCATCTCGTTCACACCGGAGTATACGGAAGACCCCACGCCTTCACCAGTGCTGAACACATCCACGAGTCCGGTCTCCACCAATCCATCGCCGTCATCGCCGTCTACACCTGGTATCATCCTCATCGGTCCAGAGCCATCTCCCAACTGCGCAATTAGACTGACTCAAAACACTGTAGCTCAACACCATCATTATCTTTTATTGTCACACTACCAAGATCCCACAGGTTTGTGCACATGAAGATGAAAAATTATTAATGAATAAAATTCTACGCTGACCGTGGTTTTTATTCACTGCGATGTTGGAGTCGTTGTTTTTTTGCAAGGATTGTATCAATTAAGGTATGGGTATATCCGTTATTTATGGTGATGGATTTGATAACAGAGAGTTCAATATTAAATTTAACTTTAGATAGCGGAATAGTGACAAGTCTGTGGACCATAGAATGGAAGGCATAATTTCTATGGGAAATGGGATGGTTTGAAGTACCATGAATAACTGTATCAGTAAAAGTAGGTTTTATATAAATATTAAAATTGAATTTATTATTAATAATGGATAGAGATAGGTTTAGGAAATTTAAACTACAATAAGTAGCTATTTCTAGTGCGAACTTAATATTTTTTATGGAACAAATTAAGGTTGACATTCTATACCTTTCCATATGCAAAAAATATTATCAACATAAATAAATATACTTAGAAATAACATCAACGAAGCTGACATCGCTCTTTTTCGAAGGTCTATGCGGATGCTAATACTAGAGATGGCTAAATTATGTAAAATTAAAATAAAAATAAATATTGAAGACAATATTAGTGATTTCGAAACGAAAATCTGAAACAGAAAAATCAGAAAAGGAAACAGTCACATCTGGGACTCGAACCCAGGACCCTTTTCTTTTCGGGACAGTGCTCTAACTGAGCTAATGGGACCCTATTCTCCTCGGTCACTTATTGTATCATACTTCGAATAAGAACTACTAACATTGTCTTCATTTTTTCACCGCACATTTTTACTGGCAACTATCTTTGTGTATGATCGCAAGATTCAACCCGAACTAAATGCAATCCAAACAGCGTCTTTTTAGATAAACCTATCATTTTTTTTATTTAATGTGCGACATATGTTGACTTTTCTGCAAGTCTAGAATGAATATTTTTTTTTTTTCGGAATAACTTTATTGAGTAAAACCTCAAATTGTAATATTTAAATGTTGAAGACAATATTAGTGATTTCTAAACTTCGTGACTGTTTACTTTTCTGATTCTTCTGTTTCAGATTTTCGTTTCGAAATCACTTATATTGTCTTCAATATATAAATATTACAATTTCAGGTTTTACTAATTAAAGTAATTCCGAAAAAAAAAAGTTGATATATTGTAAGAGATATTTTATGAAACCCAAAAAGATTTATATCAACATCTATTATTGGAGCCATCCATTTTTTTTAAATACCTAATTTTTCAGCTTTCTAAAGTGGGATTATACCTCAAGCCCATTTTTGTGTGATTTAAAACACTTATTTTCACAGTGATTTAAAGATATTTTTGGAAAGGCTTTCCAGGAAAGATTTATTTCTAACTCCATGTTAGTATTTTTCTCCGGCGTTTCACTCTGACTCACGTTCGTTGGTTATGAGATCTCTTGACATTTATTCAGCTTACGTTTCCGCTTATTCCAGCTATTATATTATTTAAACGGAAAAGCATGTTTACCTCTTCTCTGTTTGTACTCACGATATTTGTACACGGTGGAGGTTTGATTTCGATTTTATTTGTTTCCTTTATTTTCTGCTTTTCAATCAAATGCCGTACCAAAAAAGTTTTCTAATTTTAAAATCAACATTTTTAAGATTATTTCCACACAGAATATGTCATCTTTGGGGATGATCTGTGGAGGGTCTTTCTAAGGTAAGGAAAGAGAGGAAGTTCTGGAAAGGAGCGACAGATTTCTGAATCTATCTTCCCACCGCGGTGCAAGGCGATGCGATGGGTCGAGAGAGAGTCCGGCTTTAGAAATCAAAAGGCCTCCATCAACCAGTCTATCCCGATCCTACCCACCACGTAGTATGCCGGGCACCCCTGCTAAGTCACCAAACGTAGCGAACCACTTGGGTGACCTATAGCAGTGGTGTTGTTTATAAAACAGTTTTATCCATTCGTCGAGCGTCCCTTGTGGCCGCAATGTGCCTGTTTTAAAATGACTGTTATTAACTAAATATATTAGCTCTCCAAAAGTAATCACGCTCCTTTTATGAGGATATGTTCATAGACAATAAGTAAAAATTGATTAAAACATATGTTTAATGACTAAAAAAGTAGTTATATTTTAGTGTAAGTAATACAACAAAAATAAATCAAATTTTATAACGGGCGTAAACGTAATCATTTCCAAACACTACATCTCGGTAAAACATTATATTTGAAGGCACTTGAATGTTACTAGGACCATATTTAATCAGAATCAGACATCTTATATTCATTAAAATTGATAACCTTAATAGGTAATGAGTACATTAAAAAAAGATTCCGGCCTGTGCCCGTCAGATCAGGTGCGCCCGATGGAGGGTTAACCGCACAGTGGGGAATATTTACAAGGAATCAAGTTGAACACAATTGTAAATTTTGTGGAAGGGAATGAGATAACCACTAGACCAGTCAACGATTGACCTAAATATGAAGCTGTTATCATTTATTGAAAAAGAGTTAGGCTTCAACTTTGAAAAAAATTGGGATGCGCTTCCTTAGTGCTTGTATGTTCAATAGACCATTTAGCAAATTTTCCAGGAGACTTTTTTTTTGTTTTTACGGGCAAATTCTAAAAAAATCTCAATTTTGGTCATTTCTTTTTATAAAAAAAATATATAAAGATCATTTTTCGAAGATTAAAGCTATAATATGCCCATACTATGACTTTTAATTTGGACGTTGAACATGGCTTGAAAATGATAAATGATTATTTTGGATATTGAACATATCGTCTGGACATTGAACAATTCGGCTCCCATAAGTTTGAGGTATTTTTTTGTTCAATTTGCCAATTAGTGGTAAGTTGAATATACGGAGTGATTTTCAGATTTTAAACACTTTACTTTTATCTAAGGTAGTAGTTGACTTAAAGTATTACTTTAAAATATACAAACTGCACAAAAACTGCTATGATAAATCATAAAAATATTATGTAAGTTTGAAAACAACGTACAAGTACAAAGGTACCTACCTCTAATATACTACTATCGGTTGTCGGTGCATGCATCATGTGAAATGTTCTTACACCGTACGTATTACGGCCTCCGTGTTCTAGAGGTACCCTTGAATAGAGAACCGGAGATCGCTGGTTAAAACCCCGGCGTGCGTAAGTAAATTTTATTTGTTTTTTTTCGAAGGAAGCAAATACTTTGGGGTGTGACATATTGAATGAAAAAACATACACTTAGTAAGACACCACTTTATTTTTGAATTAATAACAATAGCCAACCGGGTTTCGCTTGTCCCAAGCTTCATCAGGACTAAATATCAACTAAAGCAAATTAGATACAGGCACATATAAATATAGGTAAATGAAAACAATGAGTGAAAGAGATACAAAACAGATAGAAAGAGATGCAAATAGAAAATGTGGAGACAAATTATTAAGGATGATGAGGAGGGTGGGGGGGAAGGAAATAACAGTTTCAGCGGCGGAATAAATTTAATATGGGACTATCAGATAAATTAATTTGGTTATTTATTATATTTAAATTATTATTAACTGCTTTTTTTATTTCAAGGGCTTCTAAGTTGTTTAATCTAATTCCAGATCCATTTTTATGCAATATTTTAGTTCCCGAGATTTTATCGAATGAATGATTAGATTCTATTAAATGATTCGCGAATTCTGAAAAGGCATTATTGTTTAAACATCGTAAATGTTCTTTTACTCTTAAGTTGACATTCCGGGCCGTTTTTCCGATATAAAAAGCAGAACAATCATTACAATTAAGTTTATATATGCCCGAGTGGCTTAGTTTGTCGTCTTTATCTTTAGTATTAATTAAGTATTTACTTAAATTATTATTAGTGTAAAAAGCGGGTTTTATTTCAGACGGGAATTTTTTAACGCTTAAAGAAGAAAAGTTATTTGTATACAGAACTCTACGCCATTGGAATGTTTGATTTATATTTATATTATTAGGGTTATAAGATTTGTTAAATAGGAATTTATTTGATGCTATTTGTTTCAATTTTTTATTAAGAATATTGTCTATTAGTTTTGTATCATACCCGTTGTTTAAAGCGATTTGTTTAATGATGGATAATTCGTTGCAAAAATTATTAATAAGATTATTACGATAGAGAAAATTACGATGTTTAAACAATAATGCCTTTTCAGAATTCGCGAATCATTTAATAGAATCTAATCATTCATTCGATAAAATCTCGGGAACTAAAATATTGCATAAAAATGGATCTGGAATTAGATTAAACAACTTAGAAGCCCTTGAAATAAAAAAAGCAGTTAATAATAATTTAAATATAATAAATAACCAAATTAATTTATCTGATAGTCCCATATTAAATTTATTCCGCCGCTGAAACTGTTATTTCCTTCCCCCCCACCCTCCTCATCATCCTTAATAATTTGTCTCCACATTTTCTATTTGCATCTCTTTCTATCTGTTTTGTATCTTTTTCACTCATTGTTTTCATTTACCTATATTTATATGTGCCTGTATCTAATTTGCTTTAGTTGATATTTAGTCCTGATGAAGCTTGGGACAAGCGAAACCCGGTTGGCTATTGTTATTAATTCAAAAATAAAGTGGTGTCTTACTAAGTGTATGTTTTTTCATTCAAATTTTATTTGATTCATTTATGTTATTTCACAAATTATTCATTTAAAATAACATATAGTTTATTTGCGGCATGTTCCAGAGTGGGAGATATGGTGTAAAGACCACCATCAAAATTGAAATGACTTTAGCCGTGTTTGGTGACCAGATCTGAATAGGTACTTACTTACCTTCTCTTTTCTCCTTCCTCTCTTTCTCCTCTCCATCTCTTTCCCCTCTACACTACCTTCAGCCTCACAATATACGAATATACCCCAATCGGGGATTCCATAGTCTCACTGGCTCCAGATGGTTGGGAGCAGTTAAGACTGTGAGCAGTATTCCATAAAAAAAATCCCGATTGATGCGTAAAATTATTCAAGTTCAATTTTTTGTTTAAAATTGGAACTGATTAGTATTATAATATATTATAATAAAACAAATAAAAAAGTGGGTGTGTCAAGCCTACGCAAGACAGAAGTGAAACTTCTAGTTTCAGCTGATGCTTGGCGTGGCGCAGTTCGCTGGTGTCTGAGAGAGAGGAAAGAAGAGAAGAGAGAGAAAGTTTGTGAGCGGCTCCCCCACCTCAACAAGGTTTCACTTCAAAAATGCCACAGCCGAGAATCGAACCTCGCTTAACTGATTGAAAGCCAACCACGCTGAGCACCAACTGTAAGCAAAGCCGCATAAATTGATTATATTATGTAGGTTCTGAAAATATGAGAGCTTGTTATGTTTTATAATGTTACCTACATCACACCCAAAATATAATATATTTTTAAAAATAATGTACAATGTACAGAAATAGAATCCCACACAAGATCGCGTAGTGCGCTCTAGCGAACGGATATTTTATCAGAGGGAGATAGTTTTAATTTTTTTTTCTGTAAATTATTACATATTATCAAAATAAATAAATTAATTAAATAAATGTAATACAATTATCATAATATACGGATTAGATAATAATTTTAATCCAACACAATAACGCAAAGCGCGCTCTAGCGGAGTAATGTTTTATCACAGTGAGATAAGTGTTTTTATTATTTTGCAATATTATTTTCTTTTAAAAAATGTTCTGACCTACTAAAAAATAAGATATTGAATGAAAAAGGCGTTAAAAACAAAAAAATAATGTGCGATGGCCGAGAATCGAACTCGGATCAACTGCTTGGAAGGCAACTATGCTGACCATTACACCACCAACGCCAGTTGTCGGGATGAGCTAAGAAGCATTTATATGTTACTTCAAAACTTTGACTAGATCAAATGAACTTTAATCGGTGGTGGGGGTACCCGCATTTTCGTTTCGGTCATGAGTCGGTTTTACTCCGGTCCTCGAAATTGCATGACGCGCGTAAAGAAGTTTCACTTCAAAAACTTTATTCCACTTAATTTTATTTTGACCGTAACCGGTTTCAGCTCGTCAAAGCCATCTTCAGACTGGTACACAAAATTCTTAGTCTACGGTTTATATACACAACATATGGGGGAGGGGGGAGAGGGGTAGTTTATAGGGTTTTAATCAATTTTATTTGTTACTAAGTCGTTTAAGATTGTGGAATTTCTAAATATTTGGTAATTCCAGTAAGCTAATTACCTTGGGTTTGTAGCTCATTTCAATATTTATTAGGGAAAAAACCTCACAGGTAATATGCATTATTAATGACCTAATTTTATTGTCAAATCATTATTTATGATGGGATTATATCTGTGGTGTTATGGAAAAGGGAGATGAGTCAGTAAAATTGCGAAATGGAGTTAAATATGCCAGAAGAATCCTAATTTTTTTCTCTACACGGAAAAGAGAGATGAGTCCGCTCAAAAAATTAGTTTCCGAGTTATTAGCCGTTGTCATACAGAGACGAGTCATATTTTAAATAAATTAACACGCACTTGGAGATAACTCAAGTTGTCTCTGTATAACGAAACATATATTTTTAAATATTGACACGGAAAACAGAGTTAACTTTAATAATCGCTGTTTTCTGTGTTATCTGTGGTTCATTCTGTGCTTTATGGTTACATGACGCCGCGGCTTGTTACGTTTGACAGTTGTTGTTTCACAGTTTGCTTGGCGATTTGAATCATTCTTTCGGTCGTATTATCATTTTCTGTTGTTTATTATACATTTATATTTGGTGCCGTGTGTTTTGAGGAGTTTTAAAGATGTTTAGTAAGCGAACGAGGTCAATAATAGCGCTTTCTAATGCAAATTCATCGCATGGTAAGATCTTTTATATTATTTCTTCATGTTCTGTTGTGGTATTATGTTTGTATTAGATTCATCTCACTAAATTATTGACTAATTTATGAAATCCTATTAAATTTCAGGCACACATTCCTTGCCTCGTTCACATTCATACAATGTCTCATACATGCTCTTCTATTATTCTGACTCTTGACATGGCCTGACTCAAGTATCTGATTCACTTGGTCATGCCGTGTATTTCTTAAAGCTATAGTATATAAAGCTGTATATATTATAAATACTGATTTTATTTTATAGGTCCGTCTTCCAGTTATCCTCTCCAAGACTTACAGACGATAGTTCCAGATTATTCAAGTGATTTTAGCAACAGTGATATGGATGAAAGCTATAAACCCCCCAGTTCCAGTAATTCCAGCTACGATGGACCCAGTCCCTTCAACAATGCACTCCTTGGTGAAGCAACTACTGAAACTGAAGACACGCACCCTGGAAACCGAGGAAAATCTCTTTATTTATTAAGGAAAGAGATTAAAGAAAAACGTAATCGAGGTCTAAAATACAAATCTAAAACTGGGAAATTGGTCAAGGGTCAAGAAACGGAACGCTTAAGTGCTTGCCGTAAAAAATGCACGGATAAAGTGTCTTTTGAATATCAAAGTATATTATTTAACTGGGCACTAGGAACCTTCGACAAAAGAATGACGTTTATCTCATCCCTCATCACCGATGAGCCTAAGAAAACTATGCGGGTTAGAAATGTACCACCGAAGAAGAGGGAAATTAATCATAAATATCATATACGAGTTAAGGGGGCCATTATCGAAATGTGCAAAGGTTGCTTTAAAAAGATTTTTTGTGAAACAAACAAATTCATATGTACCGTCATTAAAAAGAGATGTAAATCTGTTTCTGGGCTCCCGGTTTCTGACAAACGGGGAAGCAGTGTGCCTTCTACTAAGATATCGGATGACCGCATTCATCAAATAAAAAATCACATAAGAGAGTATCCTGCCTACGAGTCACATTACTTTAGAAGGGATACCTCTAAGAAGTATTTGCCCATTGGACTCACTTTAACCAAAATGTATTTTATGTATAGGGAAAAAGTAGAGGATCCGGTTTCCTGATCAATGTTCTCAAATGTGTTTCGTACAATGGGCTTATCATTTAAAAAACCTTCTCTGGATACATGCAGTACATGCGATTCGTATTCGATTTAGATGAAACTTGTACAGGAACCTGATTTATCAGTACTGAAGGCCAAATACGAAGCCCACAAGCAGGAAGCAGATTATGCATATTCTGCCAAGGCAAAAAATAAAGAAGAGTCGTCAGAGAGCAGAAGGACCTATTGCTTTGATTTGCAGCAGTGCCTCCCAACTCCCCTGCTACGTTCAAACATTGCCTTTTATAAACGTTCCTTGTGGACGTTTAATTTAACCATTTACGACTGCTTCTCAAATGAAACAACGTGTTACATGTGGCATGAATGTGAAGGTGGTCGAGGGGCTAATCAAATAGCGTCATGTTTGTATGATTTCATTCTTGCGATTCCACCTCAAATAAATGAATTAACATTTTATTCAGATACCTGTGGTGGGCAAAATAAAAACAGCCATGTTGTTGCAATGTTTTTATGTGCTCTTCAAGCAAGACCAAACATAATCATACATCATAAATTTTTAGTCCCAGGCCACACTCATGCCCACATGGAATGTGATTCCATTCATGCTATAATTGAGAAGAAAAAAAAAGCAACCGACATGAATATTCATTTACCAAGAGATTGGTACAATCTTGTAAGAGCTGCTGGAAAAAAGAAAGCATTTACAGAATAAATCATGACACATGAAATTTTTTTAAACTTTGCTGAGCAAGCGTTCATTGCAGCTGAAACAAACTGATGATGAAGGTAATCGATTTTTATTCCACGATATAAAATGGTTCATGTATAAAAACACAACCCCAGGAACTATACATTTTAAAAGGACTTTGCATATTGAATACCCATTTAAAACTATTTCTTTTAAACATAGGGGTAATGCAACCACCATTTTGAGCCCTGGAAAATGCTACAGTGGTCTTATTCCAATAAGCAAGGAAAAGAAAAAGGACATACTAAGTGTTTTTCATTTAGTGGATCCTGATTGCCATGATTTTTATAAAAAATTACCAGATGCTGGCAACGTTCCGAATGTTGATCCAGACGGATATGAAGATGCCGGTGAATGAGTCCCCCAAATTATACCAATTAGAAATCTGTTGTATGTTTTGTTTATATTGGATGAGTATTACATGTCATTATAACAGGATACTTTTTTTTTACTTTGCAATATCATTGTTAATTTATGTTAAAAATGTCGTTTTTTAACTAAATAAAATTATTCCAATACAAATTTCTGTGCCAATGATTTTAAATGCATCCTTCTCAAATAAGTAAATGATTTTTCCTTTATTAAGTTGAAAAATAACAGAAAAAAATAAGAAACATTTAAGACATAACTCATGATTTATTCAAAATTAGGTCCAAACGTGACACGGAAAAGAGGGATGAGTCACGTAAAATTGTTAAAAATAGGTTTTTTCCAAATTTTCAAATACTCTTCTGTAGAATAAATATTTTCATTAATTATTGCATAAAAATATATTCCTAATTACAATTCTCAGATCTGGCAAAAAATCGAGAATACAAAATTGGCTCCCCTGTAAAATTGACTATTATTGACTCGTCTCCCTTTTCCAAAACACCACAGATATTTGCTTTTTGAAAAGATACATGTTTACATTTGAGAAATTATTATAGAAATTAAGAAAGTAGGGACTTAGCAACTGATACTAATAGCTTATTAATTACAAAGTTACTTATTGAAGGGGTACATGTTTACATTGAAGTAGGGATGGTCTAACCTAACTACATATTTTAATGTTGAAATTATTATGAAAATTACAATGGATACAAGAGCGGAGACTTGGCAAATGATTCTAATTGTTTATTCATTACAAAGTTAGGGTCTATTTTATTAATTAAGCGAGTAATTTCTAAAGATTCTAGTCTATCAAGCTTGTGGCCTTTATTGCAAGTATGGAGGACTTTAACATCTCTGTCTTTATCAAACGAGTGTTTGTTTTCTAATAAATGTGATGCTACATTTGACAATTCGCCTTTATTATTTACCCAATTTGTAAAATGTTCTTTAATACGGGTTTTGAAAGATCTCCCTGTTTGACCAACGTAATATGCTGGGCAGTTAGCGCAGTTCACTTGGTAAACGCCCGAGTTCTCGAGTTTTTCTCTTTTATCTTTGTTGTTAATTAAAATTTTACCTAGGGAGTTTACATTATAAAAAGCTGTTTTGCATTTATCATTATTGGTTAATCTAGATATTTTTGTTGATATTTCACCAATATAAGGGATTTTAACCCATTGTTTATTACTATCTTTTTCATTTTTATTTTCAAGGCCTTGTGAAATGATTGTTAATGTGAGTTTTTTATCCTTTTTCTCTATTAGCCTATCAATAGTTTCGCTTTTGTATCCGTTGTTATTGGCGATAGTTTTAATAATATTTAATTTAATTATTTTTATATTTTAATTATCGTGAGTAAAACATATTATTTTTAAATACTTTTAGCTATTAATATCCTAAAATTATAAAATCCCGCAATTTGTGTTATGATATAAAAATTATAACACTACATTTATTATTGTTAGTCGTGTGCCTAGTTGGTTTTATTGTAGTTCCTACATAAGAATTTTTTTTATTGTTTTTTATGTGACTAATAAACAATAAATCTGAAACATTTAATTGAATGAATTAAAAATTGAATGATTTGGACTTCGTTTTCATCAACGATATCAGAAGTGATAACGGACTAAATATGTGTCGTAGATTTCTTTCAATCAGACTATGAAGACAGTTGACTTCTTGCACATTTCCATGTCCTGGCTCTTTTGTTGTATTTTTTGAATAAAAATAAGTTTTAAAGCACTAATATAATTTATTAAGACTCATTTTAGGTAAAAGCCCTAAGGGTGTAAATGAATAATTGAATTAATAAATAATAAATGAAACATAATAAATTCAAGAAGTACATGTAAAATATGGTGAAAAAGCCTATAAATGACTTAATTTGAAGATTTACCTTTCTATTTGATCTACTGGTCTAAGGTTTATTGATTCTGAAGTCGGTGAAGTCATTTTTCAGTTCAATAACAGTATATATTCGCAATTAAATGTATTTTTAGTGTAACAATTTAGTTGTTATAAAACAACTAAAAATCAACATGGCTGTTCAGCATAACTAGCCGTCTCCTGATTCGTTGAAAGTGGATATTGAACATTCAAGACCTCATTCGGCGGGATGTTGAACAAATATCTATGAACTTCTAAAAATTTTTTTTTATTTTTTTATAGTGAATACCTCACAAGAGTCCCAACTGCTCCCGTCTGGAGCCAGTGAGACTATGGCATCCCCAATTGGGGGATGTTGTGAGGCTGAAGGTAAGTGGGGAAGGGAAAGAGGAAGGTGGGGAAGTACCTGGCTATTCAGATCTAGTCACTAAACACAGCTAAAGCCATTTGGAGCAACGTTTCAATTCTGAATGGTGGTCTTACACCAGGGCGATACTGGTAGTATCTTCCACTCTGGAACGTGCCGCAAATATACTATATATTATTTTAATTAATTAATTGTGAAATAACACAAATTAATCAAATAAAATTTATTTGCGCACGCCGGGTTCGAACCCGCGACCTTCGGAATGGCAGTCCAATGCGTTACCACTGGACTATGCCGGCCGTCATAACGTTGAGTGTTTGAATGTTCAATATCCGGGATTTTTAACAAATATGAACAAAAACATTGTTCCGTGAGTGGATATTGGCACTCAAAAAATGCTGAAAATGTCACTTAAAAACCAAAAATATGTTTTTTTTGAGCTTCATTAATGCACAATAGGCTAATGGACATATTGGCATTCATAACTCAGTTTTGCAAAAAAAGATCTATTGAACATACAAGAACTAGGAAAGCATATGGTTTTCATAGTTAGTGTTGAGCACTACAAACTTCCCACACAAAAAGTTAAATATCCCGCCACCTTACTAAATACATTTTTCCCAAATCTTTTTAATTGATTTCTGCAAAAGGTCTTGATATGGCTGGGTGGTTTTCTTGAATTTATGCAAATACCGCACCAAATATGAGAGTCCCAACTGCTCCCAACCGCCCGGAGATAGACTGTAGCATCTCCAATTTGAGTGTATTGTAAGACTAAAGGGAAGGAGATTGAAAGAGGAAGATGGAGAAGTACCTGGCTATTCATAACTCGTCACCAAACACGGCTAAAGTTATTTCAAGCAACGTTTCAATTCTAAATCGTCGTCGTTCACCAGGGCGTTACTGAGATTATTTTTCGCTCCGGAACATGTCGCAAATATACCTTATATTATTTAAATTGATTTAATTGTGAAGTAACACAAATAAATCCAATAAAATTAACTTGCGCACGCCGGGTGATCCCGTGATCTTCATGTTGCTAGTCGAGAGCCTTACCCCTTGACCACGGAGGCCATAATTATAATATTCTGCTAATATTAATTTGACGTACGCAAGATTTATCTCACAAACAATTTTTCTCTAAATAGTATAAAATAAAGTCGCTATCCGCAGCTGTCTGTTTGTGCTCATAGTTCTTCTAAACTACGCAACGGATTTTCACTATCATTTAGAATTCTGGTATATTTAAAGAAAGTAGAAAAAAGACGATGCTTATCCTAGAATTCGCAATACCAAAACTTTACTAGAAATCATTCAGAACCCCGAGCAACGCTGGGTACACGTCAACTAGTTATATATTAAATGGTTAAAAATTGTTCACGTTCGATTTCCAAGTAAATGTTATTTTTCTCACCTAAAGAGAAAAAAATATGTCTTTTAGGCAATCCGTCTTCTTCTGAAAGAAAAGTATTCATGTACATACTAACGGGGTAGGTTTAGGAAATTCGCCAACACTGTTCATGTTCGAGTGGCTTCGGTGACATTCATCATTCTTGTTTTCAGGACCAGTGGGTCGGAAAATTTCTCCAATACGTTGGAAACCAGGATACGTATATTGTCGTGGAGTTGATGGGGTGTAATCCAAACATATTTATAACTTTATTATTTTTTGTACAAGAATTGACATATTATAATACTACTGCCGCTGAGTAAAAAATGATTTTATAAAATTTAAAAACATCGGACGAAAACAAAAATTTTTGGGAACTTTTTGTAATTTTATTTATATTATATTTCTGTTATGTGGCCTTGTACAAATGTTTCTTATTTGCACAAAAATTTGGTGCAGTGTGTGTGGTAATATTGTCGCTGGAGACGCTGTCGGTTAAATGATAACCAAATTTATTTAAAATTATTTCAGAAAGCAATCAATTTGTGGTTTGACATATTTTATAAAATAAAAAAAATATTTTGTTTACAACCACAGTTTTAAAAATTTATTTAATTTCTGGTATTTTGTTAACATCAGCAAGTCGATTAATTTATTCTTGGCTATTTTATATAGCGCCACTTTTGTGAGATATCACCTCAGGAGCGAATTAAAGTTGATGCAAGTATTACAAAAAATATGAATATTACAAAAATAAAGTGATTTTAAGTTAAGTAAAATGAAGTACAGGAACAGGTGACACGAAAATAGAAGATGGAGACTCTGCAGCCGACGATTTTGACAATTATTATTATTTATTAAGTCACGAAACGAAAACAATTTTCAGTTTAAATATTATATTAATTCAGGTAAGTACCTAGTTTATCGCTTGTCTAAATTTTTCACTAGAACTGATTCCAATTTTGAAAATGACACTTTAATTCTAAGCAAATCCGAGTTCCATAGAAACTAGTTTAACTTGAAATACAGACAGAACTAACTAACTAACTAAACATCACGCCGTTTCCCCGCAGGGGTAGGCAGAGAGGACGGACCGCCAAACAACTCGGTCTTGGCACACACTTCTTGCCTCATTCACATTCATACATCGCCTCATACATACTCTTCTCTTGTTCTGACTCTTGACATGGCCCGACTCAAGTATCTGATTCACTTGGTCGTGCCATGTCTTCCTCGGGCGTCCCCGACTTCTGCTACCATTCACATTTGCATCGTATATTCTCCTTACACTCCTTTCTTCGCTCATTCGCTTTACATGCCCAAACCATAAACCACATCAGCCTTACACTCTTTGCGGATATCCACATTCCTCACACGATCATACATGGTTTTACCACATATACGCCTCAGGGATCTCATTTCAACAGCATTCAATCTACTTTCATCCTTTCTTTGCCAGTTCCATGCCTCACTTCCATACATCAGGGTAGGTACCAGCACTCCATTGTGGACTGCTAACTTCGCTTCTTTGGACAATTTTTTGTTAGCGCCAACTGCGTTCAGTCATCCATTAATGGAGTTACCTGCATTTACTCTTCTTTCAATATCTCTGTCAGCCTTCCGATCTCTCGTAAACATGCTTCCTAAATACACAAATTCATCCACCTGCTCCAAGTATTCCTCATTCACTGCTATATTGCACACTGTTTACGTACTTTCTTACTTTAATCATTAACTCATTCTTCACGCATACTTCGTTCATCCTAGACACGAGAGACTGCAGATCATCCATACTATTAGCAATCAGCACCGCATCATCAGCATACAACAGGTAACATACTTTCAGATTACTCAAAACTTGATAATTTCCCGTCAAATATCCACTCGAGAGCCTCCCCTAATCCACTTAGGACTAGGTCATGTCTTCATCAATGTTATTAACCAGGAGTCTCGAATGATTGCCCACTGAGCCGGTTTGTCTGACATGTCACCTCTACATGATGTGATATGATGTTACTGCTTATTTGGATCGGATAATATCAAACGTGATTTGATGAAATAAACAAAAGGAAATCTCTCACGTAAATATGGCTTGCAATCAAACTAAAAATAATTTAAATAAATTTTAGTTTTCTTGAGGTTTATATGTGGTGAAATTGTACTAGTCACAAAAAAAGACAACTACATAATTATTTTACACTAAATTGTCCAAAAGGATTTGTTCCTGAAGTGTTGAGAAGACCCAAAACGCACGCCTAATTAATGAAGTAACAAACACCCAATTAGAATTAAAAGGGACGATGGGCTCAACCTTGATATTCCTTGGTATTTGGAAATAGACGGTTACACCAAAACTAAATGTCAAAGACCACATTAATTTCACTGATTAAGATCTAACATTCCGATTTTCTACCGATATATGAGTAATGGATAAACCAAAACTAATAAAAACAGTATTTTGGGAACAATAAATATAATATTACCCAGTCGGGGTATAAGACCAAGGCTTCGAAGTTGAAAACCACGATAGTGTCAAAATATATTGACATGGATTTTTTTCAAACCATACATCAAGGGCACTGTCAGTTTTTTTTAACTAATTGGACATAACCAAAAAATTTATTGTAATCTATCTATTGTAAATATTGAACATTCTATCTATTGTACATAATGAAATTCAAAATTCCTCGTTTAGGGCTGCGCTATTTGTTGAAAGTATTTCTTTTATGGAAGGCTTTTACACCATTTTCATAATTATTTACATTTCAACATCCAGCTAGATAACATTTCTGTCACTTGTTTAAGTCTTTATAGATTATTTGTTTTTTTTTGTTTTTTTCACAAAAGCTTTTTCCCCTGATGTGTTTTTACTAGTTTAATATTTAATACAAGAAAATATACATTTTTATTCAGAATTATTATTCTTTCACTTTGGAAATCATTTTGGTCTGGTCAAATCTTTTAAAATTGGTTTCCAGTTATTTTTTTTGCTCAGAGTGCGTTTTCTGTTATTTAAAATATACCTTTCCATATTCATAATCTGGAGAAAACTCCTACCCTTGACTCTTACTTGCTAGAAAAAATTATATTTTACAAATAATTTACTTTTATTAAAAAGGGTAAAAACGAGACGTTCTTTGCATTCTAACAAATTCATAAATATAAATGAAATGATTTGTGTACCCGAAGAATATCATTTGTGAAAACACTTGGCATAACAGGAATAAAAGTATCTTTTTTTTCTGTTTTTCATCGCGAAAAGGTGCTGAAGCTCGAGGATTGTTTATGATGAACATGTTTTTGTTGTGAAATGTTTCAGAAATATATTTGGGGAAGTATTGTGACGTACCTGACTGAATTAGACTGGAGATTTTATCTTTACAAATGTAAATGTATCTGCGTACTTAATATTCTGTTCCCATTTTGACTTTAAGATGGAGCAGTCTACATTATGTTTTAACTTTCTGTTTGCTAATTCAACCTCTATACATTTTATGCTAATGAACTGGCGTTTTGTAATTTACGTTCATAGTAAACGTAACAAAAAATGTTCTTTTTAAAAAACATTTATAAAAATCTGCACAATCACCTGAAATTTCAACAAGCAATCGTAAAACAGCCTTACTAATAAAAACCACTTCACAACCGTTAAATGGTAATTTTAATGCATATTCTTCAAAGACTGTAATTTCTATTTCGAATTATTACTAATAAAAAATGTCGCACAACTTTGCTTTTCTCAGACTAGCACATTTTCTACTACTACTCAATTCTTTAAAAAGCTTCGTTGCTAAATCTGTCACAGTGAGGGATTTCCTTACTAGTTAGCATTGTACAACATAAACTTTCAAAGGTCAATTGAATGCATTTTCACAGAGTATTTTGGTGTTAAATTTAGTTTAGACTGTTATTTCAAGGTTTGAGTAAAACCGACAGTAAAAAAATAGGACCTCACCATTAAGAAATGTTTTGATAAACTTAATTTGTTAAAATAGCGGAATCTATCAAACGGCCCATTTCTACACAGGTTCAAAAGTATTTTGGGACTCCAGACCAGAGGTTGCTGCCAAATCAACAGTGGTGCGCACTTGCGATTTGTACAAAATGAACAGTTGTAGTACACAACTATCTGCAGTGTTTTCGGGACCTGTACAGAGCGCTCTGCTTCTGAGAAGTTTACATGACTCTTGCTTCGATGAAGCCTCCGTTGCTGAGCTGGTCACTTTTCACTGGTCGTTTATTTTGTCACAAATTGCAGTAGTTTTTTCACTGTCCTCCTCACCAGGTATTCCTGTTGTGAGGCGGACAGTAGGTTGTTGTATAGGCGTTCTATCATGATTTCCTTCATGTATGTATGTTGATTTCCACAAAATAAAAAAATAAATAAAATAAAAAATCTTCATGTTTGTTGACTGTAAATTGTGTTAATGTTACTTCATCATTTTAATGATTTCCTCATCTTCGTGTTTAGTTATTGATATTTTAATTTAAATTTTAATCTCTTTTTATCTGTATGGTGTTTTCATATTCATTTGGAAGAGCATTATATAGTTTTGTGGCATGGAAATTATGGTTTTTCTGACAAAAAGATGTTAGTGTTGATCAGGGTATTAATTGTTTCCTTTATATTTGAGTCGATCATTTTTAGTAGAGTTGCATAATATTGAAAACGTTAGTGTTTAAAAAAAACACTCTTTGTATATTTACGAGCAGCTTCATGTGGGTGTTAGAGGCAGAATCCCTTTCAATAATCATATATTCTATATGCCATTGGCAAAGAGCATAGTAGACTTTAAAAAGATCATTTAAACTTTTTTTAACTTTTTGCGTATGTTTTACTAAGTTACACCAAGCCTACTTGATGTTCTCTATTTTCGAGGGGTAAGGCTCTCGACCAGCAAGCCGGAGATCGCGGGTTCAAATCCAGGAGTGCGCAAGTAAATTTTATTTCATTAATTCGTGTTATTTCTAAAATAATATATACCTAGTATATTTGTGGCACGTTCCAGAGTAAAAGATACTCTCAATATCGCCTCACAAGTATAGTTTGTAATTTCGATCCTTTTTAGACGTAATGAGACATGATTGGGTCTGAGAAACATTAAATTCGACCTGGGTCTTAGATATATGAGGGTCTGAAAAACATTAAATTCAATTGGGCTAACCCCAAGAGGGAACTCTGCCGAGGTAACCTGATACTAACGTGATACACATAGGAGAATAATATTATTGTGATCTGATTTTTCTGTTTCAAATTTGCATTTAAGAATCGCTAATATTGTCCTCAATAATTAAATAAAAAATATTTTTTTATCTTTTTGTATCAAAACATAAATGCGGAAAGGAAATAAATACGACTCAATAACCGAGTAAGCATTTTGAGATGCTCTTTAAAATCTAGTTATGTTTGAAATTGAAAGGATTACTGAAATCGCCCTTGTGGTGTCCTGAAAACTTCCCTTTTAACTTAATTTGAATAGCCTGTTGCTGAAAGTAAATAAAAACAAGTTTTTACCAGGGTGATGGGAAAAGTTTGCTTACATCTTTTGATTTTCCCTTTCAATCATTCTGTCCCAATTTGATAGATGTTTTCATTATTTCTATTCTGCCAGTTTTGTGTTTGAAAAATTTATACTGTGGAATATTATATTACTTGAAAGAACATTTTCTCTTGTTTTATTGTTCTCGAAAATTTAATAAGAAAACATACAGCGGACGGTATTATTTTCATTAAAAGTTTGCAAGATTGTATTAAGTGGTTTCTGGGTATAAAACAGTATTTGTTTCATAAGGTCTTACTGCTTGTTCGCGATGGGTGGTGAACTTTCTACCGGAGCTTCGACATTTATTGTCTGTGTTATTTTTCCCACTGGAAAAGCGAGAAAACAATGAAGTTCGAAGCAATTTTTATCAAGAACACTTTGTTTCAGTTTAAATGCTTTTAATCGTTATCTTAAAACTGGCTGTCCTCTGGTTGCTTTTTAATAGGGTCAAATATAATAATAATAGTATTTTCGTTATTTAATAAATTTGTAACTATAAACATGTAAATAGATAGAATACATAACAATTAGACAAAGTTGATGATCCTCATAACCTGCCTCACTAGGCTAGCGGCCAGCCTGTGTTGAGACAGTCATTTTAACAGTTAATTTAAATACTTGTGAGTAAACCTACACTTTCATTATTATATAAACACACAATATTTTCATTGCATCAATAGTTTCGAATTTGGGTGAGGGCACTGGTACAGGCCCTATTATTACTTTTAATCCAAATTATAATGTTCTTTTTGAAATTTGTATAAGATTTTTTTTATGATCAATGTATAATAATCGATCATTTATCATTGATTGTTAATATATATATATATATATATATATATATATATATATATATATATATATATGTGAGATTTGCGGTGTGTCAAATATATACAAAAATGGTTTTGAATAAAACATGAGTCACATAGAAAATCTGTAATTGCTGACAGAAACATAAATATCTCAAAAAAGCAACACAATATGAAACGAGTATCTATATCTAGATAATAATTGTGATTCGCCATTTCCGAAATGATGTACTTTGTATTTTTCATCCTTTATAAAGCTTTGCGAAATCGAATCGTGGACAGCAATATTAATTTTATATAATAAAACATCCATAAAAAAACAATAAATATTCTATTTATGTAGATGGCCTCCGTGGTCGAAGGGTAGGTAAGTCTCTCAACTAGCAATGGGGAGGTCGCGTGTTCAAATCCTGGTGTGAGAAAGTCAAGTTCATATAATATATTTGTGCTAATTCAATTAATTTACTTTAAATAATTTATAGTTTATTTGCCACACGTTCCAGAGTGGAATATACTCTCAGTGTTGCCCTGGTCTAAGACAACCATTCAGAATTGAAATGTTGTTTGAAATGGCTTTAGTCGTTTTTGGTAAGAGATCTGAAAGGCCATGTACTTCAGATCTTCCTCTTCCTCATCTCCTTCCCCTCCACACCACCTTCAGCCTCACAAAATATGCCTATTTGGGGATGCCATAGTCTTATTGGCTCCAGACGGTTGGGAGCGGGTAATTGGGATTCTTGTGTGGTTTTCACATTAAACATCGATCAAAAAAGCCAAAATATTTATATCAACATTTTGACATGGAGCATTTGTGCCAGGAATAGTATTGTCGGCAGCGGTGCTAGTACCAACGAAACACACAATTCTCTGTAAATTCTAAAATACAATAATTTACCCGGCAAACAACGCTGATTGAATCGACAAATTAAAGAGAAATGTGAATATTTGACAAGCTTTGAAAGTCGATTTTTGAATTTAAATTTTGTCGGATAGTTCTATTTACCTTATTTAAACTAAAGACGAAAAAAATGTTTTATTTTTTAATGAACTTAAAAGCAAAAGAATTCGGAAAAATCTTTCAAATTTATTTTACAAACTTTTTACAGAAACGAAAAATTTTGCAAAATCACTCGCAGCCTTCATGTTGTTAAGCCTCTATTGATATTTATCATATTTTCCCGTGGAATATTTTCAAAATTCCTACTCCTATGGATTCCACGATCACAATTATTTCCTTTATGAACCATTTTTCACCTTTCAAAGGAAAACCTCTCTCCGTGGCAATTCATCAAACCCTTGCTCCGATAAGGCTTCACAGATTTTTCAATAATGGACGCCTAACGGATCTCAGATCTCTTGGAAATTATTCCACAATATTTGATGAATTTCGACTTTGACGCATCGCTTTGGTTAAATTTAAATTTGAAATAGGTTTTCAATTCAACTTAGTATTTTCAAAGACGAATTTTAATATTTGGTTGAAAATAAATGAAAAAAAAACATGAAAGGCGTCGATTTATACTATTAAAATATTTAGTGCAAATGACAACGGATCTGTTAGTGTTTTATCAATCTGTTTTAGTAATTGCCACATTTAAAAAATTCCATTTCAAATAATGTACAATCATTTCAATAAATGAATTCTTTCCAACAATTTTTGCACATTGTGAACTTCTGCTTGTTTTTATTTATTTATTTATTTAACGCCCAGAGGGCTTTTACATTTAGGTGGTACAATTTTAATGACAGTTTTGAAACATAAGAAAGAAATAAAATCACATTAAAAAATAATATATGCAAGAAACAAAATTAAAAATATCAAGAACATAAATTAAAAAATACAGCGATTTGACTGGTTTACAAAAATATAACTTCCATTTAGAAATAGTGTTGAAATAAGTCTTTTAAGTAATCCACAAAATTCGCAAAGTTAATATTAAATATATCGACATCACCTATGTATTGGTTTCCCATAGTATGAAACCGTTGTATTGGGGAGTTCACAATGTAATTGCGCTTATGTGTGTTGCAGTGGAATAGTGTATTTTGTCGTGTTGTTATTGTAGGTATTCGTAAGTTTATGAGTTACAGAAGCTTGCAACAGTCGAATTTAGAGTTTAGAATCTTGAATAAAAAGGTTAAGTCGTTTATTTTACGCCTGTCTTCCAATGTGCATATTTTTAGAGTATTTAATAATCTTCAGTATTTCATTTGGTCTAGTCAGTCTTCTGCCATTCTTAGTACCTACCTACTTATCCAAGCCACCTCGTGTGCTACTTTTATATTGATAGAGTTGTGCAGTTATTTATTTTTATAGCGGAACAGAACTCATTGAACGTGGCGTATTTTGTACTCTATTTTTCGAAAGTATTATTTCGTTTCTTTCACATATTGTAAAATGATAAAAAATGTTTCAATTTGCTTTATTTAAAGAAAAGTAACCAGTTCCCAGTTCTGTTTCACAATGAGCAGCAGAAAGGTTAACTGCTCCTGGCGTTAATTTATTTCGTAAAGAATTCCCTTTGTGAAATTGACTTGGCCCAAATTAAACAAAGTGAGGTTTTAAAATTAAATTAATACGATAGGTTTCAAAAACAGGAGCTTTGTGTTACTATACGTAGCGTTTTAACCGAATAATCGTTCAATGTGATTGTTACAGTCATACAATAACATCCCTTTGATGATAGTCTGTATCATTTATTTGAAATACTTTGAATAAAAAATTTCGAGCGGAAAAGGCTTTGTAATTTTAATTAAAATTAAAAACCTGACCTCTCTAAGAGATCTTAAACGTCTTTAGATTTCAATTAAATAGTTAAACGCATAATTTTAAATGTTTTATTTTTATTATGAATATCAAGCAAGATGTCCGGAGCCAATAGGATTACGGCATATCCAAGTGGGGTATATTGAATACAAAGGGAATGGGGAGGGTAAAAGGATAAGAAAGAGAGGTTTAAGTACCGGCTATTCAGATCTAGTCACTAAACACGGCTGAAGCCATTTCAATCAATATTTTGATTCCGAATGAAGGTCTTTCATTGGGTTGAAACTGCGTTTGTCCACCAATTCAAGTCAAGTTTTTCACTGTCACCGTTATATTATCTTTATAATGGTGCATTTTACCATTAAAACCTTTGACTTTATATTGGGCGAAGTAATCTTAATGTTAATGAAAGTTTTATCGTGGGAAATATAAATGGTAATTAATCACTCAGTGAACAAGAAGAAGGAAAGAAAGTTTTCCCGTAATTGACATATCGAATCTATGAGACAAATGAGTCCCTTGGACTCAATTTCTCCGGATTAGGACTTTAACACGGGTGAGTTTTATAAACCGAGGACCATTATTTGTTCAATTGAAAATTGGCAACGTTCTACTCAGAAGTATGTATTTGTGAACTATTCAATTTATATAACTTTAACTGACGTGTACCCGGCGTTACGAGTGGTTACGAATGTTCTGGAGTAAAGTTTTGAGGTTGTGAATTCTGGAGTACCTGAAAGCTTAATACATTTTTTAGATGGAAATAATATTATTATAAGTATTCTTTCACTACTGTACCATCTCTTCCTAGGGTATCCTAGATTTCTCCTACCGTTCGCTTCCACGATATACATTCTCTTTACACCTCTTTCTTCCTTCATCTCTGAAGTCTCATTTTACAACACTTCATTATTTGATTCATATCTTCCTCGGGCGTCACCGACTTTTTCTATCATTCACTTTATGTGGTAGGTATCATGAAAGCCACATTATTACCTTTAAAAATCATATCGACTTGAATTCAACTACATATCTCATTCCAGTGCAGAGATAATGTGTTAAGTTTTTCTCGGGCGTTTCCGACTTCTTCTACCATCCAAACCATTTTGCAAACACTTCTGGCACTAATAAAAACAAATTTTAAAATTTTCATTGTAATCGGATGAAAAGCATAGGAATTACAGGTTCTTATTCTTTTTAAAGGACAAGTTGATGATAATAATAATAATAATAATAATTGGATAATTTGTAGAGCGCCGTTTTTGTGAAAAATCACCTCAAGGGCGCTGTACAATTTATTTCCTAGGATCTACATTTGTTATTTAGACCAACTGTGCCAACACGAGGTTCGTCATCCGTTCAGGTATGTGCCTGCCGCCAATATAGCGCTGACATGTGTCTGCTGCCAATAAAGAGCGCTGACACAACATCCTCACATAGATAGCAAACCTTGGCAGCACCGCTATGACGTTCGACGAAGACAGAAGATGGAGACGTCTGGATACAAGTTAGTTGTTGAAATAACAATAAGTTTCTTCATCACCACACGACAAGACATAACAGATTATGATAACATAATTTTTCATAAGATGTGCTTTTATTAACATTTTTCATTGTTAAAAATAAAGTGTTATTTGTTTTTAGATATTTAAAATTTAAAATTTTTTTTATAAATATTTATAATAAGTTTGCAAACTCAAAAACCAATTTTATTCTTGTAAGAGGAAAACTCTCACAGGAATAAAATATATTTTAAATGAATTAAAACCTTGAACAATAATTTATTTTAATTTATTCATTAAATGTTATGAGTATTAGATTTAAATTTTACCTCGAAGAAGCTTGAGCCAAGCGAAACCGGTTAGTGAAAATGAACTGATATTTGAAATTTAAATGAATTTATTTAAAAAATAAATTGTTTTGTTCATGTAATTGATTAAGGAGTAGTAGCAAGTAGTGCTGATACACAAGTGGTTCACTACGTTTGGTGACTTTGCAGGGGTGCCCGGGTTCATGGGATGAGGTTTGTCCAGGTCTTGGCAGCGGATGCGTGGCGGGCCGACCTATCATCTTGCACCACAGTGGATTGAGGCAAACGTTTGTCACTCCTGGACCCACTGACTCCCAGATTTCTACCCACCGCTCATACCTTTTTTCTTCCCAGAACTTCTTCTCCTTCATTTAATTAAAGGACCTTATACAGCTTCCGCAAATACGATATAGGCACAAAGGTAAATTAATTTCCTATGTGGAGCTAATGTTAAAAAATGGTACGTATGTATCTCAAGACGAAACATCACATATAATCTATCGACTGACGACCGCAAGTGACCCGAAAGTCACCAATTGCGAATGTCTCGGGTAAGCCCTGCGATTTGTATGTATTCACCCCTAAAACCAGCCAATCCTTTACGTTTTTATTAACACCCCACGTAGATCGCGCTACGTATTCCAACCGTTCACGTTTCCGCTTCAGTTCCACCGCCATCTCTTATTTCGCGTAGTACCTACTCTCAATCTCACTTTGCCTTTCACGATTTTCACTGGTGAACACACAATACATTTCTGTCACGGCAAGGGCACAGCAGTTGAGCTCGCGGATTACCAAAAACCACAGAAGAAATACACCGATAGAAGTGTGCTGTAAGAGCGTTCATATTTCCGAAGTAAGCTCAATATTTCCTTACTTTGGTAAAATTGATGAATAACTTATGAATTTTAATACCGCACAAGAGTTCAAACTGCCCAGAGTAGGGGACTACGATATCCTCAATATATTGTACATTGCGAGGCTGAAGGGAGTGAAGGGTGGAAGTAATAAGAATGAGTAGGTGAGGGTGTAGCTGGCTCTTTATCTTTGGTGTTCAGTCATGGCGTAAGCCAAATCAAGCAATGATTTTGATTGGTAGACTTTCAACGGGATGGTATTTAAATGATGGAAATAGAACACGAGACAAATTTAGTAAATAAATCCACTACGTTAGGTTAATTGAAAAACATTAAATGTTATTTGATTTCAATTAATTGTTAATTGATTCAAATTAAATATAATTTTGTTAAAAAATTAAGTTATTTTAAAAATTAATTGTCTTTATTACCAATAATTTTTTTTTAAATTATGTATATTGTAACATACTGAAAAAATATTTTTTTTCAAAATGTTATAATATTTGTATTTGTTTATTATTTGGTTTTTTTTTACAATAAATATACAATGTTTAAAAGTCATACTGTTTTAATTTTTACTACAATTCCATTATTAAAAGCATTTGCTTGTGGATGGAAGAGGAGTGTACATTTACGAAAAAATAATATACCTAACTAGGTTGCAAAGTAAAATAAAAATTTCAAAATTAAAATACGTACATATTTAATGCCATTTTATTCAAATTCAATGTCATTTTGTAATTTCAATTAAAATGAATGTTATTCTTGACAAATGAAATATTAATCTATGTAAATTTGTTGTTTTTTATTTAAATTTTATTTTATTTAAATTGAATTTTACTTTCTCAAAATTAAATTAGTAAAATTTTCAACAAATGCAATTTTATTTTTGTTAAAGTTAAAGGTTATTTGATTTGTAATTTAAAAAAAAAACATTTATGTACATATCAATTAAATGAATTTTATCTGTGAAGATTCGAACCCGCTACCAATTTACTAAACTTATTCTTGATCAGATAATGCCTAGGAGTCAAAGGTCAACCAAATGTAAATTAATAATTAATAATAATAATTATTATTAATATTAATAATAACCATCGAATCTGATTTCTCTCAAATCGGTATCGATCACACTTCTATTTATATAATCTACTCGGTGTCAGAAACTCACTTTCTCGATTTGGAATCCAAAAGTTTTTGGTTTCCTTTATCCTATTGAGATTACCGAAATACCGTGTAAATTCCGGACGTGTCTTTTTGTTCTTGGACAAATTCGATTTCAGAAGTTGACCCGCGATTATTATTAATTTTATCAAAATGGATAAATATATTTAAGACTCCGGTCTCCAGTGAATTCACCTATAATTATTGTTCGGAAAAAGTTTTTTTTTACTTAGAGGGATAAATAATCTAAGACGAGGTTTCTCTTTTAGTGATTGCTAGGCTTACTATATATTCTACGTCAAAACATTTTTTTTTGAAATTCTTATTATTTATTCTTGGTTTTTCTGATATTCAGAGAATATACATTTTCTCCTTTGTTCCCCGTGAAATTAATGTGCTTATGTAAAATTTGAATGACGTGATTTGTTTATATTTATGTGAACACCGCGCAAGAGTCCCAACTACTCCAAACCGTCTGGAACCAGTGAAACTATGGCATCCCCAATTGGTGTATGTTGTGACGCTGAAGAGGAAGGGGAAGGTGAATAAATAACTGACTATTCAGATACTGTCACCAAACACGCCTAAAACCATTTCAAGCAACTTTTCAATAATATCTTAAGTATCTTCCACTCTGGAACGTGGCGCAAGTTTACTATACATATGTTAATTTCAAATTATGAAATTTATTTGAGCACGCCTGGATTTGAACCCGTGACCTTCGTATTATTAGCCGAGAGCCTTACCTCTATACTACAAAGGCCGTTGTTTCACAGTTAGTGTTTTATTTTTTATTTCACTTATTATAATAACTATAATTTTCTGTTTAATTCATAAATTAAAGAAGAAATGATAAATTACCATAATAGCCATGCACAATGCACATGGAGCGACTTTTATGACGTTTGACGTTTGCGACATTTTTTCGTTAGACGTTGCATTATATTCGTATTCTTGCAACTGTTCCATTGACAAAATAGTTTATCAAAAACTTTCGATTTTTTTTACATTCCTTTACATTTTTTATACACGAGGCCCCGAGAAAAATAATTTCCCTCAGAGCTTACATCATCTTTGGGAATTATATGTAGGGTGTCTTTTTAAGAAAATAAAGGAGAAGATCAGTGTATGTATAGGATAGTGCGCCCTACTGTCAAATTTGGCAGCCATCTCTGGTCCGTAGCCCCTAAATACCTAAAAAAAAACCTTGACTCTGTGCCTAAACGGGCGGTCCCTTTGATAGATTCCCCAATCTTAACAAACGGACTGCAATCTTTAGAGCACAGGCGTCAGGTAGGTATTCTGTCCTTGTTCTATCGGTATTACAATGGAAGATGCTCTGAGGAACTAGCGTCATTGATCCCTTCGGCACCGGTGCATAGTCGTGATACACGCCAAACGCGCGCCCAACATTTGTAAACGGTTGACATTTGTCACATGAGAACGGGTCGCTTCTACGATTCGTTCTTAAGTTCAACAGCTCGGCTGTGGAACGAACTGCCGGCCTCTGTGTTTTCTCCCTCCTACAACATGGGACTCTTCAAGACCCATGTTCACTCCTTCCTCTCCACAAAAAGACCCTCCACACAAAATCCCCAAAGATGACATAGGCCCTGCGGGAAATTATTTTCATCAGGGCCTCCTGTGTGGAGTTAATTTAAAAAAAAAAAATCCAAGAGTGACGGACAAATGATCTATCCCCCCAACTGCCGTGCAAGGCGATGGGTCAAGAGAGAACAGTTGGAGAGTTCAAAGGGTCTACCCAAACCACTCTCTCCTGATCGGGCACGCTTAGTAGCTAGTGGGCAGGCGTATCCTGAACATACGGCATCCGATGAACCCGGGCACCCCTGCTTAGTCACCAAACGTAGCAAATCACTTGGAGTGACCTATGGTAGAGGTGTTGGTTATCCAATAAGTAGTTTTTGAGGCGACGGCACCCAAACCCGCTTCCAAACTGATTTAAACGTATAATGTACTTATTTATATGAAATTCATTTTTTTGTATACCGGAATTATATAGAATCTCAAATCTAACCATATTTCTATAGAGTGTAATTTTTCGAGCATTTTTGTAATCATTTTAATTTTCCTATCTGGGGCCTAGGAGTCAAAAAATCTCATATTAATTGATGACGTCAGTTTTATTTAAAATCGGCAATGATAAAATTTTGATCGGTTTTTTTTTTCAGTGGTTTAAATCTATTTTAACACACGGTAAAAGAAAAACCTCACGTATTAATTAATTGAACGACATACGACAAAAAGTTATGTAAATATTATTCTTCTGGAAAGCGTAAGTTCCACAAAACCGCAGATTTTCTTTATATCATATTTGATTTATTAGATTTTTCTATTTGAGAAGTATCTGAACGGCCTTCATAAATATATCACTTGTAAGTGGGTAGGTACATCACTTACACTTCACGATCTGCAAGGACACGCGATGGGACGATTACGTGTTCCAATATAACTTGATTTATACGCCAGTCTCACATTCTGTCACTTTGGTCTATTTAAATAGTTTTTTATCGTCACGAACGCGCATCAAAGTGGTCATAATTCTGACTTGTGTTGCGAAGAATTTTTTATTTTTTAAAAATGATTTATACGGAGATTCTTCTTTGAGAGTTAATGAAAAGATTGGTTTTGGGCAATGTATTGATACTAAGAGTTACTTGGGGTAACCGTGCGCAATTTATACATTCCACGTGCATGTCTACGCATACCATAGTCTAAGTATACGCAGTCGACTTTCCATACATATGCTCTTGAGTGCAAAATGACCGAACCAGATACGTTCTTACGTGAATATTTTATTATTTATATTTTTCAATGTATAATTTCAATAAAGGATGAAATTATATGTATTTGCTTCAAATATATTTTAGATAAGTGTACGCACCCACAAAACCCATACGCTTACACATAAATATAAAATATACTTTAAAAATATAGATTATAATATGGGAATTTTGTTACAATACCCGTGAAACTAATATTATTTTATCAAAATTTGTCATAGACTGACCGTTCTGATACAATTTCCCATTGTACCACCCAACAGTAATAACGGCAAAACAAATACGAAAACCATGAACAAATGTGTCAATCTTTTATTTTGACTGGGTCAAGGTGGCACGAAGCTTCTACAGATTCGAGGAATGAGCGCAGATGCACGAATTCGTCCTAGATATCGCCGCGTACACTTACCCACCGTATAAGGTTACACCACTAGTGCTGTCATGTACTAGATACTAAGATTCTTAAGGTAATTATACATTTTATATATCATTTATTTTAGGATAATGAGCCGTAATGCTACTTCCTTTTTCTTTTGATATAATTTCTGACGGACTTACAGTTTAAACCATCAGTTCAGATGTGTATAGTTTCGAAAGATGCATTTCTAATAATGTAAACTTGTCATTTTTAACTTATATGAATCAGACTGCAATCTACCTGCATGCTTTGAAGTTATTCTTTGTAGGTGGTAGGACTAACATAGAAATGTTTATTCGTCTTAGTGTATTATTTATACGTATTTTTTAGTATCTTCTGATACAAAAAATAATAAAAGTTTAATAAAACGGTAAGGTTTCAGGTTAAGGTTTTCAACGGCAAGAAACATAAACATAGTTTAAAAAAAATATTTTTCAATTAAATAAAAATATAGTTTAATATAAATATTCTAGTTGAAAACTTTTTTCTAAATTCAATGTTTAAAATGTATTTACACCCGTCTAAAAAAAGTCATTAAAAATCATACCGATCTAGTCAAAGACTGGCGCTTGTGTACCTACTCGTATATGCAGTACCCCATTAGAAAACCAGATTCGTCCAAAGACATATTTATTTCATTGCCCCTAAACTGTACATTTCACTATTTACAGCCTTTTAAGGGAGTATGCTGCGTCAAAATATTAACTGTTATAAAAAAATAATCTTTGCTAAAATACAGTGAAATATACACATTTTTCTTACAAGTCAACAGTTATCTGTAGTAGTATTTATTTAACTCATTTTTGCAATGCATTTATGCCCCTGTTGTTGATTTTATCAATAGTACATTTTTTATGTCAAAAGTAAAAATTTAAAAAGTTTAAATAAATAATAAAAACAACCCGTAAAAAACATTTGACTTTAATACGTTGATTTTTAAGCGACATTCAAAACTTTAAAAAAAATTTTTTGGCTGAGGATTGAACCCTCTTTCCCAGAAACCGGAGTCGACCACGCTACCGACCTTGCCAGATGCTGATCGAGTTAAACTGACATTCGTATAATAACTCATCATTTCGTCCGATTTCAGAAAAATGCGTATATGTCAGCGTGTGTTTACGTGATTGATACAAAGTTGATATATTGATCTGTCATCGACAACAAGTCTATCTGCCGAATGTCAGCTCGATCGGATGTTGGAGTGTGGGTTAATTTTCACATTCACGATTTGCATTCATTCATTACATACATTCATACATTATCTGCATGTAGGAAAACAAGTGAAATTGAAAGAAATGTATTTAAAAACGTTTTTGAATTTGACAAAATATAAAATCAAGTACTAAATATATATCAAACGAAAAAAATCATTCTCCATGACGTCACACCCGATTCTTAACAGCGCTAACGAAAAACGCAAATAAAAATAAAAAATTACCTGAGAAATCCTAAACAACAAAGTTGTATAGGTTTTGGTCAAAATAATTAAACTTGACACTTTCAGTTCCCATTTTTGTTGATCTGGCTTATTGATCCTTCGTTTGACGTTTTTATTAATAAATTTTAACTTCCATTAAAGAACAAATCTGTTCTGGTAATTCCAGTTTCTCGTTCCGCTGTCGTATCGAACGGCGCGGGATGAAAATAACTCGGCGCTGACATCTTTTCTATTTGTCAGAATCGTTTATGTTACCATCAGAATTAGTACACCGAAATTTGGGTAGGGACGAACATTTCACAGCAAAACCAAAACTGCCTCAATCCAGGCCAGGACGCTGGACTAAATTGGCCTTCTAAATAATGAATAAAACAAAAATTGAAACGCCAATTGCTCTACAGATTACGAAAATTTCATCTCTTAGTATTGGCAATAATATGTTTGAATTGTTTTTCTCTGATATTTTCGTTCGAATTTTGTAAGCGGTGACGGCTATTCAATTTCTTCAAAATAGCGCTGAACATGCAAAAAATGCATACCTTGAGTACTTGAGGACTATCATACCAAATTATTTTTTTTTTAGTTATACTATGTTATTTTGTATCTTCATATATCCACATATTATTAATTTCAAATATATTTTAACTATATTTTTTTTTTCAAAATATTTTAACACACATTTAAACTTATAGTAAAGTTATATTAGATTTAGTTAACCAATCCAGATTTTCAATTTTTATTAACGATGGGGTGAAGTCTAATTTGATAGGTAAATAAGTCTGAGGCCAATGGGTTAAGGCGATGTACCACGTCATGTAACATTTGGAATCTGGCCGCTAACAATAACACTCTTTATGTAGATGGCGATAAGGTTTAAAGTCCCGATTAATACCAGGTGGTGCCAGTTTTAAATAACTTGTACAGCAGCAGATCATATATTCTGTACTTACCGACTATCTTAGATATGTAAATAAGATTTGTAACTGTACCATTAATATTTATGATTTTCTGAAGATTTCAGTTTTCAGCTCCACTCTGAATTTTGTCAGGTCTTCATTATTATTTCTAATTCGTGTGGCAATTTATTCCACATTTTAGGTGTTAGGCGTTCTAACTTACTATCTATTTATGCAATATCCTCCTATAAAATTATATTTTAAAACATTTAAAAATGTTTTATGGCAGTAGTTTTACCATGATAACATAAATAGTAAGGAAGTGTCCTATATAAAAGCAAGCAACTTAATTCAGTGTTCTGGCCTTGGTTGGGATGGTTAGGGTAAAACTCAAATTACGAAATTACGTAACTTACGTAGCTTCGCTTTTCTTATAACTTTGTATTAGAAATGGAATTGGGAATTATAACACGTTGGACTTAGGAAAAATCAAGAAAAAAATTGATTTTTTGAATCTGGCAAGTTGTGATGGATTATTATGGGTAATTTGAAGCATGTATTAATATTTTAATTTAAAATATATAAAAAAAAATAGAATACAATTTTAGTGTTTAATTCGATCAATTCAATTTTATTGGGTTCAATTTTTCTGATTTTTCTATTTCAGATTATCGTTAATATTGTCTTTAGTAATTAAAAATTACAATATCAGGTTATTAATCATTTAGTTATTACAAAAAATATGGCCATGTACAGAATGTTAAGGGATAGACTTGACTTATTTTAACCATTGATTACTGACATTATTTCGAGACATTTTTGATATTTTGTCTTTATTTTTAACTTAATACATTAATTTTTTTTAGGTTTTGTACAGTTAAGATCGAAGTTGGTCGGTTACTAGGCTAAGTGGCCAGTGACGACACATAGAATAAATTTATTTTTGATTGGTTTTGAAAAAAATAATATTTGAAAAAAACCAAAACTACAAAAAAAGTCACAGGATTTAAAAATTTCAATGACATTTTTTTACTTAATATCAGGAATCACTGGTTAAAGTAAGCCGAGTACGTCCTTTAATACCCTGTATATATTTACAACTTAATTTGAGTTGAAATCAAATATTTTCGAATAAAGCCGCACCTACTAGACGATATTATAAACTTTCAAAAATATGTAAATAAATTTGAAAGATTTCCTCCATGATAAGATGGTGGCCTTCATGGTTGAACAATAACGTTCCTTTGCTACAAATCCGGAGATTGCAGGTTCAAATACTGGCGTATCGCGGAAGCCGTATCGGGGGAGTCATACCGGGGGAGTCGTACTGGGGAGCCGTACTGGGGGAGAAGTTTTCGGGCGAGGTGTGTCAAGCGAGTAAAGTACTATCATTGCTCAAACGTTCTGAGCCCATTGCTCCCGTTCAATTGAGCCGTCGTTAAATTGAGTGGACTCTTTGAGCCGTACGAATATATTGAGCTGGTATCGTGACTCCTGCTGAAATAAAATGAATTATGACGCATCGCTAATGTGATGGTCGAAACAAAAAAATATGAAAGCCGTTTTTTAATAGTTACCTAATCTCCGTACCTTTAGATTCCCGTACAGTCGATCGATAAACATCAAACGATCAAACAGGAGGCCTTGAGGAAAACATTTTTTTCAGGATCTCGGTCATCTTTGGGGATTCTGTGTGGAGGGTTTTTTTGGGAAGAAAGGAGAGGAAGCTATAGGAAGGAAAAAGGTATGACGGGTGAGTAGTAATCTGGGGGTCAGTGTGTCTAGGAGTAACGGACGTTTGAATTCATCTCTCCCAACACGGTGCAAGTTAAAAAGATCTCCCTCTAATGTCTCTCCGAATCGTGTGCATCCCTCACACCTTGAACATGACTGCAGATTGCCAAAAAACAACAGTGCAGAACGTGTTTTACATTTATTCGACGTCATTTGTTGTTTGTACGTTAGCGATTCATAGTCATGCTCCAAATGGTGACAAGTTACCGGCATTATCGATCGACCGTGCTGAATACCCTTGACTCAGTTCATAGTTCATAGACATATTATTTGTGAGATATTTTTTTTAAATTTCTGCCTTCGATTTATCAAATCTTTGAAAACGTAGTAAAACGAGAATCTAAAAATAATCTGGGATCAGAATACCCATTCTCAAATAATCCACGACTTTGTGAAAAATCGATCTCCATTCCTAAATGCGTGCTGACATCAATAAATTATTTATTCTTGGCTCATCTCATTTTACCGACATTATCCAGAAACGATAACAAAACATATTTCTTCTTATTTTTAAGAGAAGGTGACAATGTGATTTCCCTTTTACATGAATCGCTTGAATGCTTTATAAACAAAAACAAGTTATTTTTCCCGTTCATCGTTCTACTTTTTTACTTCACTAACATAGGATTTCCGACAATAATACTAGCAGATAAAATTATTTCAATATTGTTTTTCTTACTGACAGAGAGATAAAACAAAATTTCGTGAAATAGACATTTCAATGTAATATTTCTTTAAAAAAAATTACATTGACGCCATAAAACTTTTCACCTCTTGTTTTTGTTATATTCGCATTTATTTACCTTGCTATGGGCTCTTTTGATTATACATGCAAGTACCGGGCTTAAGATGTTTGTTTTCCTAAGGGTTTAGTTTCAAATCACATTATAATTTATGTCGTCTTGAAGAAAAGCAGTTATGATGATGTATTCGTGGTACCGCACCATACGGCGAAAGTATTAACTTTGTTTAATTTCAAGTTGCCTAATTGTCTGACAGAATATGCGTCCAGAATTGCTCACATCGATTAGCTTTCGGATTCCACTACGTAATACTAGAAGTCGGTATTTATTTTAGTGCAGTAATTTTGGGACTAACTACCATATGTACAATGCCCTGAATACTTATGGAGGGAAATAATTATACCGACTCGGTTGACAAAGTATCAATTCTGAATGGTGGTCTTACACCAGGGTGATACTGAGAGTATCTTCTACTCTGGAACGTGCTGCAAATAAACTATATATTGTTTTAATTAATTAATATTGAATTTTGTAATTACATTAATTAATTATAAAAAAATTATTTGCTCACGTCAGGATTTGAACTCGCAACCTGCAGCTTTACTAGAGTCTCACCTTAGCCGTTGTAAAATAATTATTACTAAATTCCCATTGTTCAATTTCGCCTTTTCTGTTATCAGCAGAATTTCAAAGTAAAGTGCTGCTTAGGTTTGTCTAAATTTGATGTTTGATTTAATTTTTTTATCTTACTTAAATATTGTCACAGAGAGCTACCAGATATTCAAAAGATATTAGCAGATAGACCGAATAGGTTTTCCTAACAAATAGGCAAATATGTATTTAACATTAATAACACAAAGATACAATATATACATGGGTACTACAGCTCTCGTCATGGTATTGCTAATAGTTAACTATTATAACTAGGTTAAGTAAATATTTGGATCAAATTGGGAACATCTTGTTCCTAATATATTACAGTGAAGTTGTAACCAATAAGTACGCCTGTGTATCAGGAGTAAGGTGAATTTGAGCTTACTTCTGGAAAAACGATACAATTTGTTTAAATTTTAAATTTTCTTGAACAGTTTCACTGTCCTGGGAATTGAAATTTCCTTCAAATCTTTTTAATAAAAAAATATATTAATTTATCAATAATTGTTATTGCTTGGTATTAATATAGTTAAACGTTTTAAAATTAGTTGCAAAATAATATTGTTAATTCTGAACTTGAAATATGAGATCAATAAACATGAAGTATAAAAAATAGGTCCCAGTGGTCGAGTGAATAAAGACGTTGTCCCCGCAAGACAAAGATCCTGAGATAGATTCTTAGTTGAGTTATTATTTTTTGTGACTTTTTCTGTTTCTTGTTTTGTTTATTATTATTATTATTATTTTTTTAGATTAATTAGTATTATTTTCTTATTCATTAATATTAAAACAATTAAATGAAACCCTGTTATAATAATCAATACTGAGGGGTGCGTAAGGTCGGAATAGCTAAAAACTTGACTTCTTAACACACCGCGGCGCTGGTATGGTTAGACCGACCTTAAGCCGGGCTTATGGAGAACTTAACTATACCATCGCTGAACTGGTACGGATGAAAATAAGTAATACAGCAATTAAACACTTAACTTTTTTCCACTTTTTTTTCTCTCCCACCAGACCGGTTTCGGACAGTAACATTCATCTCCAGACTGGTATATTTTTGGTTAAAACTATGTTTTTTTGACATGTGCACCGATTCATTGCTACGCGGATGACAGTACAGTTCATGATAGCTTTTTGTTTGACAAGCCCCCAAAGGGCACACAAACTCCAACGGCTCGGAGGGCTTTGAAGCAGAGAATGGACGGTTATCTCGAGAGTATTTCCTCCTGGGGTAAAAATAATCTCGTCGAATTTAATGTTTCAAAGACCCAATCCTGTCTGACAGGTCTAAAAGGGATCCAAATGATAATCTAGTCTCCTTCAATGGAAGAAATCTTCCGAACAGGCCTTCCATTGATATGCTTCGTGTAACTATAAGTGACCAGCTCAGGTACGGGGGCTCCATCGAAGCCAGAGTAAAGTTGGCCTCTCAGAAGCTGGGCGTACTGTACAGGGCCCGCAGATACTTTAATAGTACACAACTGCTGACCCTGTACAAATCGCAAGTGCGCCCTACTGTCGAATTTGGCAGACATCTCTGGTCCGGAGCCCCAAAATACCTGATAAAAACCCTTGACTCTATGCAGAAACGGGCGGTCCGTTTGATAGATTCCCCAATCTAAACAAACGGACTGCAATCTTTAGAGCACAGGCGTCAGTTTATGCTGTCTTTGTTCTATCGGTATTACAATGTAAGATGCTCTGAGGAACTAGCGTCATTGATCCCTTCGGCACCGGTGCGTAGTCGGGATACACGCCAAACGCGCGCCCAACATTTGTACACAGTTGACATTTGTCACATGAGAACGGGTCGATTCTACGATTCGTTCTTAAGTTCAACAGCTCGACTGTGGAACGAACTGCCGGCCTCTGTGTTTTCTCCCTCCTACAACATGGGACTCTTCAAGACCCATGTTCACTCCTTCCTCTCCACAAAAAGACCCTCCACACAGCGTCCCCAAAGATGACATAGGCCCTGAGGGAAATTATTTTTATTTAGGGCCTCCTGTGTGGAGTTAATATAAAAAAATGGTATTCATACTTAATTTGTTTATTACTTATTAATTAACTACTTACTTATTTTATAAATTAATACACGAACTATAAAACCACGATTTAAGTAAAAATGAAAATGGACGTGATTGTCTGAAAACGGTACGGTTAGAGAGGAATAAAAGTGGAATAAAGTTAAAACAATGGTTTGATGTAGCTTCTTTATAAACATACTTACTATTTGTGTTTTGCATATGTCTTGTTTGGGTATGAGAAAGTACAATTCAAATTGTTTGTAATATTTGTAAAGGTCCATACAAATATAAACATTAAGATTCGAATAACATTATCAATTTAATTGAATATATCATGTATTGTTACAGAAAAGATTTCCTGAAACATTATAATATGTATCTAACAAGAGAAGCCGTATTGATTTACTTTGTTTATTTAATACATTTATTTCCCTTCACAGCTAACGGCGCAGTTCTCCAACCGAGTACACAATTCACTATCGCGATGAGATAAGTTGCCAACTCTGCCTACAGAACCTCTGGGTGCTGCAAGAGGCTTCTTATCTCGAAAGAGCGAACCAACATCTCTGTTGATAGAATGACGTCACACAACAATACCCACTAACAGATACAAGACGCGAGAAACACCTGAAACTTAGTCTCAAAGAGTCAACGGAAGCTGCACGAACGTTTCCCGAGGAGAAAACTTCAATTTTCAATCAATCTCTATTCTAAAGTGGTAAACTTTTAGTGATAAAGTTAAGTGAAATCTAAACATAAGTGATAAAAGTTTTTTCTTTCGAATTTTAAAGATACTAAATCGGGGCTTAATACATTGACGTGTGTGTATTTCTAAAGTAAGTTAAAAGTCTCGAGAAAACGTAAGAGTTGGTATTTAAAACTTCTGAAGTGGAATAAATTGAAATTCAAATGAGAGCATGTTAGAATTATAACTTTAGCCAGCGAGTCGGAAAAGAGAAGACAAACAGAGAACTAGACAGTAAATACCGTATAAGATGATAACGGAAAAGATTCTCGGAAGAATTTCGAGATAAATCTTAATGTGTTAATGTAATTTGGGATGGCGTTGAAAAGTATAATATTTTAAAACTTCAACATTTATGAACATCATTGAATAATAATTTCATGAATTAAATTCAAGACCACATTAAAAAGTAAATAAACGGCTTAAAGATGAGTGTAATTTTGGAAAAACTTTTAAAATCAAGTGATGCAGGATTGATGAAACAGGTCGGACGCAAGCTTTTCGAAGCTGTAACCGAGGCTCCAGCGCACTTGCAGACAGCACTGGGTCACGGTGACAGCGGTCACCGCGGCTTCGAGATGAGCGGGGACTTGGAGCACCTGGACGGGTTCGGCCATGAGTTTGGGGACCTCGACTTGGAGTTGATTAAAAGCGTGAACCGCAGTCAGGGGATGGCTTGCGCGCTGCGGGCGGCGGGAGCGCAGCCCGATGGAAACTGCCCGGTCTACTGGGACGGAATTCTGTGCTGGCCGCAGACCGCTCCTGGGACCGCGGCCCTGCTCAAGTGTTTTGAGGAGTTTGAAGGCATACGATACGACTCATCACGTAAGTTTCTTTTTTGTTTTTCACTAGATTATTGATTTTTTAAACTGTTCTCCATGCACAATCATCTGCGCCAAAACTCTTTGAGAAAGACTCGCCGCTTCAATAAGCCAATGAATGTAAAGCGTTTGGTGTATAAGTAAAGTGGCAGTAGGTACATACTATTTACAGCCATGGTGAACAATGTTGTGATGCGATGTGAACACATTAATAATTGGTAACAATCTATTTCTGCCTTCGTAAAACATTTCTGGACCGCTTTCTGATTTCTGCAGTTTCTCACATATTTTAATGCTAAAAGACGTGCTTAGTGCTTAATCCTCTCAATAATTCTTCATGTTGTTTTATCTAGATAAAACTTCTCTGGTCATAGGCTCTTATGTTTTTGCTGCATGTTCCATTTATTAAATCCTCTTGTCCCAAACCCGAAGACACCGCACAAAAAAGCAAATTTTATTACGGTTTGCAGCACAGTCATTGTGGAACCTTTCTGCTTAGGGTCCACGGTTTTTATTGATTCCTTCCCCTCATCGAGCCTATTTACATTAATTTCTTTAAGACCTGATCTGAATTTCACTCCACACCATGCTCCTTACAAACTTTAGTTTAATTATGGCATTCGTAAAATCTAATTTGCTTAAGATATTATTTTACAAGTCTCATTCTCCAAATAAGAAGTTTATTTATTTAGTGCAATTCAATGTCGCCATACCAAGTAGTTAAAATTTGAATCTGATACGAATAGAGCAACGCGATATTTTGACGTTTAAAAACATTTTGGCTTTTTGATAGTTTTCATTGAAGATTTAATGATGATTTAAATTTAATTTCGATCAACGTTTGACGTCTAAGACTTAATTTTGCTTGAAAGGAAACCAAAATTAATGTGCATTATAATAATCCTAGTGCAAAACGCTTCATCCGCATGTGTATTCATTAAAACTTTATCGTTGTCTTTGTATAAACTTCAGAACGCGAGCTTATTATTAAAAACCTTCGGTATGAATGGCATTGTGCCAAGTCCAACGCTATATAATATACGAGTTATCATTTTACTCCTACGTTAAAAAGGTTTAATGGCTCTCCACACTAGTGATCAAACTCGTGTATAGAGTGTGGAAAGCGAACACGGCAGCAATCTCACAATAAAGTACCTTATACTAATGGCGACTCGACTGGCACAATGGCGACCCGTCCACCAATAGGGGACGTTATAACTGAGTCTCCAGGCCGAGCTAACCCAAACCGAACAATTCAGCTCCTGATAGTTGAGGCTACCACACCGCGCGCTTCCGTGTTCGCTCACCACCTTCTAGTTTAAATGTTAATATTAAATTATGTGTGTTAATTGATTGTAAATATACCTTTAATTAAGTTCGATAACGTTATCATTTGATATAACATCCACAATAACACCCGTAGCTTAATGGCTTTCAACACCAGCGACCACATTCTTGTACGGATCATCATGATTTATAGAATTCAATCTGAAATCTAAGCTGTAAATTGAAAAATAAATCATAAATGAAGCTCTGCATTCATTTTAATGCATAAATAAAAAATAATTTATAATTTTCAATTCAATACGACAGTTCATGTACTGTAAATAATTCATTTACAGTACAAGATTTCTGATTTTAATATTCCTTACATTTGCGAAGATAGAAATAAAAAAGGTTTTAAGGTTATTTATAGACTATGATATTAAATATAATATTTACTGTTTTGGAAATTTCATTAAATAGCACCATTCCTCTTGTCATGCTATGCTGTGCTAGAACATCGGTTCCGTCATATGGTATCTGGAACAAGTCATGGTGAGGACTACGACCAGTATATCTTCAGGCACGTATTTGCCATTGCATTCCATGATGAATGGTCTATTAAAAGAATTATGCACTATATAAACAAAGTATTACAATTTTTGCAGAACGTGGTGCATGCATTGAAATGTAAAAATATGCCTGAAGATTTTTTCTGAATTTTAATGCATATATATTTAGTATGGTGCGATACTCCAGCTTACTTGCAGGACTTTATTTTTAGTAATCTGATTATCAAATTTTTTTCACAAAGAAGACAGATCTATTTGAGCAGCTTTACACTGTGCAATAAATGTCCTTTTCATTTGTCGATAGGCAAGATCTTTTTCCCAGCAAACTCTAATGTCAACACGAAAGTTACTGCAGTGGAAAATGGGTCGCTACAAAGGTATTCGATCGTTACGCTTCCTCTGAGGCATTAGACTCAAAGGCCGGACGTTTCACAAAGACCTTTCCGGGAAATGCATCCTGCGATATGAATTTTTTGTTATTATACGGAGTTGTGGGATGAGAAACTGTCATATATTTTATCGTTTATTATTTTCCAAAGAACAAAATCTCTTGTAGGATATATTTTTTTTAAATTTTGTAAACTTTTGTAATGTATAATTTTAATAATTTTGTAATTTTAAAATTTTGTAATGTTGGTATTTCCCTGATAAATCCTGTTTTTAAATGATATAATTCGATTATTGAAGATCATAAACAACTACCAATGAAAAAAAAATGAAACAGACAGACACGGAAAATAAAGGATAATTCATTTTTTTTATAGTGGAATATCTTAATGAGTACAACCTCAAATTTTAATATATAACCACTGAACACAATATTATTGACTATCAAACTAAATATGTGAAAAAGAAAAAGATTCAGTCGCATCCAGGAATTGAACCCAGGACCTTTTCCTTGCCGGGGAAGTGCTCCGACCACTATACTGACGGTATATATATAATGTATTGAATAGGCATTATATATACCGCTGTCCCGGTAAGATATATATGATACGATTCCCAGTTGAGACCGTTACCTTTTTATTTTTCTGTGTCTTGTTCTGTTTCAAGATATTATTATTATCTTCTTCTTCTTTAATACTATATATTATATACTTATCCAAGACATAATCTAGATTGTATTTAGTTCGGGTACAATCTTACAATCAGACATAAAGATGTCAGCCCATAAAATTGCCTCAAGAAAATTGAGATAATATTGGTAGTTGGTAGCTCTCAGTAGAAGTATGATTTAATTAAAAATGACACATTTCCCTGGCTGGAAAGATGTCCTGGGTTCAATTCCTAGATGCCACTAAATCTTTTCTGTCTTTTCTGTTTCACACCTTTCGTTCGAGAATTGTTAATATTGTCTTTAATAATTAAATAAAAAGGTACTTGAATCTAGATCGTTTAGTCTTACAGGGAATGGTGTTTCACAAATTGGTTGTCTTATTACCACCTAATACAGTTAGCTATTTATTTTCTTTGTCTTTGACTCTTTCATATTTATTATTGAGATTAAGTGTGTTGAAAATATTTTAATCATTAAGTTAATCCTAATAAATTGAGGATTTAATAATAAAAGCATGATAAAAAGATACATATATTATTTCAGCGCCCTTGAGGTGATTTCTCACGAAAACGGCGCTATATAAATTAGCCAAATATTATTATTAAACAAAAGCAAAAATTGTTGGTGATTGTCGAGAAATTTATATTAGAAAAATACCGTAAATTCTGTGATATTGGTATCACGTCCAAAGTGAACTCAGTCCAACTTCTTTTATACTTGAATTAAACTAAAAATTATATTTATTTTATTTACTCTTTTTATACGCCCATAGAACTTTTACATTGAGTACATTGAAATGTTAAAACATTTGTACACGAGGGTTAAAAACAATGGTTACAAAAAAATACTTCTTACTTTACAGTGGTGTACAATTGAATTAAAAAACAGTAAAAAAGTGAAAGCTTTAGTAGAAATATATCAGTATATTTTAAACATCAAATTTGATACATTAACTCTTGATAGGCCAAGATGCCAAACAAAATGTCTGTAACCAAGTGGATCTTCCGACGACCACTTGGCTAGAAATTCCAATTATTCAGTCAATTAATTATCGTAGCTTATGTATTTGCGCAGAAATACGTAAAACACTAAAATAATATGTCAAGTATTTAAGCTAATATAATGAGAATAGTAATTTTGGGTACTAACTACTCCCCCACATGGCTGCGGGAGAGTTAATAATGTTAATATCTTGCAATGAGAGACTGTAATCAATGCTAAAAACAGTAACCACACAACGCTTACACAGAAATCATATTTTTGTTGTTGAAAAATTGTAACATGGTGCCCTATGTCCTGATTATTTGACAGCGCAATGTGGTCGTTTGCGTCGTAATAAACATTCGGATTGCTCATGAATGTGTTTTTGAAATCATCTGGTCTGATTCAAATCCTGGGAAACGTCACAACGACGCAGACCTTTTATCTCTACAGACGCCGAGAGCCTATAATACGGACCACAGAAAGAACAACATGGACAAATTTCTAAATAATTTTTTTTTTAAATATGGTTAGCCATATCGTGAACCTCAGGCCCAGGATTTTATTTTATTTAATACTTGACTAATGTTACAGTATTTTCAGTCTCTAACTAAATTTAATTTCGCGAAATCTGTAAATGTTAAAATTTCGATAGTTTGTGAAAGATGGTGGTTACAAAGTAGCTGGCATTTCGTGCAATGCTTAAATTCTGAATCGTGGTCTTTCAAAAGGACAATATCTTTTAGAAAATATATTTATTTTTCAATTTTCATTGGAGTAACTCTTATTTTAATAACTTTTGAAGGTTATGGACTGTAATTCAACATATCATTGAAGAAGAAGACAATAATAATAAATCTAAACAAAACATGAAACAAAACAAGACAGAAAAATAAAAACGTGACGGTCTTAACTGGGAATCGAAATTTGCTTAATGAATTCGCTAACCAGCTGAGACATATTCTTTTATATTTTTCTGTGTCTTTTTCTGTTCATTTTTCGTTTAGATTTGTTAGTATTTTGATTTTCACAATGATACAGTTACTGTTACTTATATTATTCTAAATAATAACGGGCATTACTCTAAGCCTTGAGGAAACGGATTCAAACATCGTGCGGAGATAAACATAAATAATAAGCAAATTTTTACTGTAAATAATAACGGGTATATCTTGTACGCCTTGAGGAAATGGATTCAAACGTAGTGCGGGGCTTAACACAAAGTATAAGCAAAAGTTATATGGATAGTATCATCAACCACCATAATATTTATATGTGTTAAAGTTGCCTTTGTTGCCTATTTATGCTTTTCAACACGATTTGAAGAAACTGCCACATAACCTTCTCTTTCCCTTTTTATTACCATCCATTACTTCTTTCTGTCTACCAACAGTCAAGAATTGGGATATTAAATACACAAAATATAAATATCTTAATTTATTGGAATAACTTTTGAAGTTTATAATATTTAATCATTGAAAAAGAAGATAATTTTAATGAAAATAAACGAGACATGAAACAAAACAAGACAGAGAATCCTTATAAACCTTTGTAACCTAGATACATATGTTTGGGTAGAACATAGTCAATAAAATGGGATTTTAGTTGCGACAGTTACCTTTTTTTGTGCCTTGTTCTGTCTCATGGTTTGTTTAGATTTATTGATATTATCTTCTTCTTCAATGATTAAGTACCACCTCACTTGTTCCGGTCATTAAGATTTTTATGTTGCATCAAAATGTTCTAATTTAAGAAGGTTCTTTTACAGTAAGCCAGACCTACAACACTTACTCGATTAATTGAAAAAAAATACTTTTCCCATTAGCGACTTCCACGGAACGGTAAGCTCTTTGGGTAAAAACAAGGCAGCACATTTCTTTCTAGCTTATCGGAAAATAGGCTGGTGGTTTTCTTTTCAATTTTACACCGAGATTGGATTTCTCAGCCTTTCCATAAGTGGGAGCTAAGCGAGCAAGATCTGAAGAACGGTGAAACAAATATCTAAGAAAAACCAGAGGAAAAATAGTTCACGTGTTCACAAAAAACTGAAAAGTAATTTGCTTCTTTCACCACATTTTCAATCAATGTTCCTAGTTATATAAATAAACGTGGCCATCTTTACTTTTTTATCTCAAGTAGGTACCTGAACAATATTTTTTTAATATGTGAATACGGGACAAGAGTCCGAACTGCTCCTAACTGTCTGTAGCCAGTAACACTATGGCATCCCTAATTGGAATATGTTGTGATTCTGAAGGTGGTGGGGAGGGAAGGAAATTAGGATGGTGATTATAAATAAATAATGAATTGTGAGACAGCAAAAAATATTCATTAAAAATATATTTGCACACGTCGGGATTTGAAACCACGACCTCCATATTGATATAATATTGATTTGTTTTTAGGGTACTATGCCGTGTTTGCTATTTCCCTTTTTAGCTTACGTTTTGAACAGCATTGTAGTGTCCATCATCGGAGCACATGTGTAATCTGATGTAGATTACATATGTGCCCCGATGATGGACATTGCAATACTGTCCGAAACGTTGGCTAAATAAGGAGCTAGTACAACACGGCATAATACCCAAAAAAAATCACTTTAATACTTTTGGTCCCTGAAAATCTCAAATCATTCCTTCATATGCGGCGTTTACATTAATGCAAGTGAAGACAGCAATATTTCGTGCTTTGATTTGGTTGAAACTCTTGATATATCTGACTGTAATGTAACCATAGACGATATTATATCTAAGCTGAAGAGTCTTGATTCCCGAAAATCCGCAGGACCTGATAATGTTCCGCCCAGGTTTTTAGTAAATTGTATGTATACATTGTCATATCCTATTCATAAGTTATTTACAAAGTCACTCTCATCAGGTGTATTCCCGGACCTTTGGAAGTTTAGTCTTTTAACGCCCATTTTCAAAAAAGGTAATAAGAGCGAAGTAACAAATTATAGGCCAATATGTATAATGTCTACTTTACCCAAACTTTTTGAAAGCCTAGTACTAGATAAGTTGATATCCCGAATCAATCGAACCATCTCTCCCCTTCAACATGGATTCATTAAAGGTAGATCTACTCTTACCAATTTGATATTGTACACGAATGATATTGTTAATGCCCTTAATGCATCACATCAAACTGATTCCATATATACTGACTTCAGTAAGGCATTTGATAAAGTAAACCACAAAATATTATTACGTAAACTAAAATTGTTGGGAATAAGAGGGAGCATGTTGGAATGGTTTAAGAGTTATCTATTAGGAAGGTACTTAGCAGTCAAGATAGATTCGTTTACTTCTTATACATTTGCTGCCTCGAGCGGAGTACCACAGGGATCTCACTTGGGCCCAATATTATTTTGTTTGTTTATCAATGATATTGTTAATATTTTTACTAATGTTAAAGTCCTGTTATTTGCCGACGATCTGAAGATATACAGAATAATCAAAGACGATGACGATCGCGCAATTTTGCAGTTGAACCTTAATAAACTATGTGCGTGGTGTTCTGTCAATGATTTGCAACTAAATTTAGGTAAATGCCAGATTATCAGTTTTTACAAAGGCAAAAATCCACTTAATTTTTCCTATTTTATGAATGGTGCTAATCTTCTTCGTGTATCACAGATTCGTGATCTTGGTGTTATATTCCACGAGAGTCTACAGTTTAACGAACACATCGATGAAATAACAAGCGATGCGATGAGAATACTAGGTTTTATTTTGAGAATGGGAGCAAATTTTAAAAGTATGTCAACATTAAAACATCTGTATTGCTCGTTAGTACGAAGCAAATTAGAATACAATTCCACCGTATGGTCACCGTACTACAAGGTCCATTCTCAATCATTAGAAAAGGTACAAAATAAATTCCTTCGGTACATTAATTTTAAAATGAAAATTCCAATCGAATTTATAAATTACAATAACTTGCTTGCTGAAACTAAACTTCTTAAATTATCTGATAGAAGAGTGTTAATTGATTTGCTATTTTTATTCAAAATTATTAAATCTTTAATTGACAGCCCTAATTTGTTGGAACTTATTTGCATTAATGTTCCTGCTAGGCAAACTCGCAGTAAAGATACTTTTAAATTTAACAAGAACCTCAACACTAATTATTCTATTTTTTCACCAATTCCTAGAATTCACAACCTTGCGAATAAATACTGTGAACTTATAGATATGTTTGGTTTTGACAATTTTGTGAGCTTTAAAAGGCAACTTATTTCGATTCTATCGGCTAATAATTAACTTTTATAGCTTTAATAATTTTATTACATCTTCTCCCATTCGAAACCTTTCAAGTAAATTATATCCATATTTGTTTGTTTTTTATTTGCTCTACTATACACTTATAATTGTATGCATATACCTACTAACTACTTTTTATACATAACACTATGTTCCATCTCAGATCTTATTATTTCTTATTCATGTCGATATTGCTAAATTCTATTAGTTTTTGCTTTTTACAGGTGCAACTCTTATTTTGTTTTTTTTTTTTTTTTTTTTTTTTTTAAATCTCTGTTATAATGTTCTTTACCTCACGAGTAAGTTACACTCTAATTTATATTGGTTTATCGATTTGTTAAACTCACAATTAATACTGGGTTTAAACACACCCACTTACTTACTTTTTATGTTGAACTTTCTTTTACTTACTATTTCATGCTTGGGTATATTTTATATTGAATCCATCTTATTAGTGTTTTGCTAATTTGCACAAAATTTTATTATATGTGTTGCTTTCTTACAATTAACTCCATTTATCTTCTTATGTTCAATTATTGTAATCAATGTAAATGTATATTTTCATGTAAAAGCCCATTAGGGCGTAAATAAAATAATAAATAAATAAATAAATAAATAAATAAAATAAATATTGATAGTTGAGAGCCTTTTCCCTTGACCACCCACGGAAGCCATCGAATGATATATTATAAAAGCTTTTCATAGAAAAAAAAATTTTTGGGTTTAATATTTAAAAAATATGTGAGTAGTCATTTTGTTGCATAATTTTATTAAAATCTATAAAAAAAAATAGATGTTGATGCTCACGGAAGAACACTAAGCCCGTCGTCACACGGGTCGGTAAGTAATCGACATAAGCCAAGTGCTGTAAAACTTCTTTTCGTCTTGCAGCATTTGGTTTATGTCGATTGCTCTCCGACCTGTGGGATGACGGGTAAGCCTGCCTAAAATCTTGTTTCCTAATTATTTCAGAACTTTGCTTCATTTTGAAACAGCTAATTTAATTTGAGAAAAAAAAACTATTTCGCTAAATGCTCGGTTTCATTGAACAAAATAAATTCTCCACTATAATAGATGTGTTAAAATCCATGATTTCAAAAAAATGATGGCCATATAAACAACAAATGCATCATCAACGTTTATAAGAATGTCATAAAAACATATTTTTATGTTTAATGGGACACCAATGCCCCTGCAAGGCAAGGGTTCTGGGTTCGAGTCCTAGATGTGACCGTATCTTTATCTGATATTTCTGTTTCGAATTTTCGTTTAGGAATCGCTAATATTGTCTTTAATAACTAAATATTACAATTTGAGGTTTTACTCACTAAGTTATTCCAAAAAATAAAACCTGTTTGTTCATAAGTGATGAATTTAAATTAAGTATATATCGTGAAGTGATACCATAAAAAGATAAGTTTATCATAGAAAACTGTTCTGATGCTTGAAAATAATACGAGGTATATAATGTATGCATTTAAAGTTTAATATCTTTTAGCAATCTCAGTGCAATAAAACAGTCATCGTTATATCATTTACGTGGGTAGTAAAAAAACATCTATAAGTATCCTATCTTTAACATTTCGTATTATTGAATCACCACAGTACGGGGGCTGATATTAAAATCAGTTTGTTGTGGAGCGACGATAAAATACTTTTATAGACCTGATATGAACAGTAAAAAAATCTATATAGCGTCGTTTTATTACTGTTATTGAAAACGGATCAAAATCTGAAGCAAATGGACCACTTGGAAAAAAAGTATTGCTAGGCCCTTCTTCCACGGGGATAAACGCCGATACGCATGTTCCATATACGCCATATACGTTCCATAAACGCCGATACGCATATTCCCGTCGTAAATGATAATTGTTGAATCCTGGAAATTTATTTTTTGCTTGGAACATTTACACTATGAATTATTTGAAGAGTTAATAATTATTACATTTATGAAATTACCATTAGGATGTGCGTAGATATTAACACTCCATAAAAAATGTTCAACATCATGCGGGAATCAAGGTTTAGTTGTTACTAAGTCGCGATGCTACTAGTGAGAAAATAGAAATAATAAAAATCAAAATAAAATGTATGATATATGATATAGTACTTGTATAATACAGAGAAAGAGAAGAAAGGAGGAAAATGTATAATAATAAAGCAATTACATAATTTGCCAAATAAAATACCATAGAATCATTTAAAAGCATGTTCCGGCCTGCTTAGTTAATTCAGTTTATAAAGAATGGTTCAGTATTAATGTTTGCTTTAATTTTTGTATAACGTACCCCCAGAGAAAGAGAAGAAAGAAAAAAAAGAACAATTAATAAAGCAATTACATAAATTTTAGTTCGAATACTTCTGGAAAGTTTTCATAGCATCACTCACAACCGAACAATGTCATTCTTTGTTAACTGTTTTGTTCCTAGCATTGATCTAAACCTAAGGCAGTAGAATTGTTTTAAAAGATCGGGCACAAGTGACACGATGTTACAGTCTCGACGACGTTAGTGGGAACAACCTCGCCCGGCTGGACACGGGAGACTGGGACCTCCGCTCAGATGGGACGCTTGACACGAAGAGACTTGAATCTGAATATTGGAAACTTGCATATCCCTATGGAAGAACGGCCAATAGTGTCAGCGTTCAAAGTGCATTTTATTGAATAAATTGGAAGTCAGTTTCTTAGAAATATATTTTTTCAGTTTGTAAGGTAGATGTGTAAAAGTATATCTTTTTATACACCGTGTTATTTAAATTTAAGATCATACGGTAAAGTTTCAGTGCCAACCATGCCTTCTTCAAGGTAACAAAGAAAAAAATTATTTACAGTGACAATTTAGCATCTTTCAGTGTCAGATTTCACTTTTGTTAGCGTGAATGAATGCAAATATGTTGATAAACCCACTTTCCGACATCCGATCGAGATGAAACTCAGCTAGATAGACTAGTTGTCGGTGAAAATTTATTCTATCAACTTTTGTTGGTAATCTCAAAAAGTCGATGTCATTATAGCAGTTAATATATGCCATTAATGTCGGTCTTATCAAATCGGGATTTGCCTCGATTGGCAGAGTTGTCGACTCCAGTTCTTGGGGAAGAAGGTCCAATCCTCAATCACTCTTTTTTTAAGTTTTAAAGGACATTTGAAAATAAATATATTATAGTAAAAATAGGCATCGCAAGTCGCAACGTCATATCGATTCCTCGGCTGGCTAAGTCTTCCATTACAACAAAAGCAACATATCTGTAGTGGTTGTAGGAGATTTTCAAATTACTGACGGGTAATTTGTGATCCGGGAATGTTTGATTTGTGTATAATATATGTTAAATTATTTATTAGGCAAGGTTCTTTATGACAACCGAATTACATTTTTTATAAGTCCATCCCAATAAGCAATACACGTCAACCGGACGGATGGCGACGCACCGGTGCCCGTGTGAATGCATATCAGTAAGTTTAAGTACTGCGGATGTAATCGAATTTGGGAGTTGTATTCCATCATAAAGAGTGTAACTGGAAAAAAACTGCCATTATCTACCTAATTAATTCAAGTCCATTGAATATCAATTAAGGTGGTAGCCCTTTTTTAACGGAATGCAATAAATAGTTGCTTTATAATGGGATTATTAAATAAAATCCAATCACGATGAGTCAAAAAATTCATTATAGGACAAGAGGAACTTAAAATACATAGGTATATTATTATTATCTACATATTTTGATATCAAAATTATAAGTTTCACATTCGAAACAGAACAAAATAAGAAAAATACCACAGTATAAGTTTCACATATAAAACAGTGCACAAATAGGAAAAGAGAGGTTAAGTAGAATAAACAAGAAGAAACAAAAAATGAAACAGACAGATATATACACATAAGCACAGAGCCAAGGTAGGAATTTAGAAGAAGGTACTAATATATTGGTAAAAGCAGATTATGCTTTATGATTATACAAATACAGGGGATAGAAAAGGATACAAAAGGAAACAAAACAAAGAACAACACGACAAAAATTACGTATTTGCGTTTTTATATCTTTTAAAAAATATTCTTTTAATGCCTTAATTTGAATTTTTTGGATTATGCTGGCTGTTGTTATTAGCAATTTGTCTTTATTTTGGGTACAATTAATTTGCAAGTATGACACATTTATAGCAGTTCAAAAATAGTAATACAGTTTAATTTAATTTAACAACTACTTCACTCGGTTCAGTGGGGAACAGGTTACACCTGTATCGTTCTTAACAAAGGAACGTAATATGTTCCCTAAACCCTTTGTTTTACCAAAAGGATTTCAATGGGTATTTTCTCTCTCTGGGTTAGTTGAACTCCTAAAGTCAATGATTTACAAAGCGCCGCTTGGTTCAAACCTACCAAAGGTTTCCGAAGTTAAGTAACTTAACTTTTGAGAGTAAAAACATGGCCTTTTAACGGTCATCACAGCAGGAATCACATCCGTAAGCTTGAGCGGTGAGGTGAAAACCAACCAGTAACATCCCTCGACCTGATTAGTAAGAGACGAAGCGATGCGGGAATGAGAAAACATTCGAGATCAAAGAACTGATAAATGTACGTTCTGATAACTCACAATAATTAAATGTTTGTTTTTCTAAATATTACATTTTCTATGCACTACCGGCGTGCAGTAGATTAATGTTGAGTTGTGCCAACTACAATGAAAACTAACCATAAAAATAAATTAAAGACATCTTATGGAAAAAAATGCAACAAATAATTTCTGATTATTTTAATTATTTTTTCACCCCACAATCGTTCTTATTGAATCTAGTAGTTAGTAATGACATAGATCATTGTAGAAATGTATTATATATTTGTACAGCGCCCTTGCGGAGATTTTGCACAAAAACGGCGGTATAAAAATCATCCAAATATTTTATTTTCGACTTTATGTCCGGGTTAAATCTTCCCGACAGGAAAAACTAAACCCTTCCACACACTTTTCCACAAATGAACAGCTAGTCAATCCACATTACGCAAGTGCATTATATAAGCATAATAAATACAAAACAATACAAGAACAAGACGTCAACTCACCAGAGATCAAATGGAAAAATAATTCACCGACTCCAGATATTTTCATATCAGAGGTTTCGCATCGGTAGAACTCCTAACTGGACCTATAAATAATACTGATCATTACGAAATATTAAAAAAAATATTTCGTAATCCTACATGTATTTAAAATGATCGTTTTTTCAATTTTTTAAATATAAATTCTTTGACAAATCTAATACGCCTAAATTTTGAATGATAGAGCTAGGTATAATGTCAGTAGCCGAAATAAGAAATGGTAAAAATTTTATAGTCTGAGAATGCCAAATTCTTTTAATATCATTTCCTAAATCTGTGTATTTTCTTATTTTTTCAGAAACAATTTTTTCAATATTACAGTAATTTAGAATAGCGACGTCAATGATATATGTAATTTATTTAATTTTGTCTTTTAAAACTATAACGGGTCTATTGTGACCAATCGTTCGGTCTGTTAGTATAGTTTTATCGTAATGTATTTTATAAAATTATTATTATTAGTGGCTTTTTAGTTGCAACCAGCCGATGTTCTTGATTTCTGACTTCTTATTAATATCATCACAACAATTAGATAATTTGTTATAATAATAATTAAGACATAATCAATTAACTAATAACTCTCTTTATATTACAACAGTACATCTGCGGTCCTTCCATAATGGGATTGTATCCAATCGTTTTGACAAATACGGACCGCGATTCACGCCTCTTAATAAACCATTAATATCATATTTATGTCAGGTTATTCTTTTGAATTTGGCGCTAATAAACCGATAAATTAATTTTATTTAAAATCTCCATCAAAGGCAAAGCGAATGCAGAATAAAAAACGTTTTATTATTCCATACATAGTTCCATAAAGAGGAATCGTAATTTATTTCAGTCGAGAACACTCCAGGCGATAAAAGCTTAGAGCTGGTGCAGATTTAAAACATTGAGTCGTGGAAAAATATCTTTTTTGCAAAAGCAAAAGCTTTGTTGGAAATAATGTCGACATAATTAAATAAATGTGAAGTAATAACAGAAATTGAAGTGAAGTGTTTAGCAACCATTCTATTATTTGTATTATATCTTATAGTCCCCCAATACATTATGTGCGCATAATGTTCGATTTGTTGTCATACATGTCACATCGAAAAGTTTAATGGTTATTAAACACAATTTTTTTGTAAATGTAGGTTTAAGAAATTGTTTTTTATTTCTTGTCCAATAACTATGTAACAATTTCTAGACATTTTGTTTTGAAAAGTTTTATTTCAAATGTACATTTGTTACTTGATTTGTATTTATTTGCTACCGGTTTTCATACATCCGTGTCATTTACTGCATGATGTGTCGAAACCGGTAGAAAATAAATAAAAAGTCACAAATGTAGAAGTGAATTAATAAAACGAAATATCTAGAAATTTTTACATTATTAATGCCCAAGAAATACAATACATTTTTCTAAACCTACAGTTTCCAATATAAAGCGCTTTTGAGATAATTAAAATACTAAACGACGCGGACTTTATATAAAATGGAATTACACCAGCAATTTTGATGAAAAACTTAAAAAATAGGAGCACGATGAAATAAAAGTAAAAGATTTTTTCAGTATTTTTTTAGGCATCACATAATGTATCCATTTTACTTAACACTTGTAACATAAACTACTTATTTAAAAATAAGAAACATAAAGTACCATAATGGGTAATGTATGGCATTTACATGCCCCTCGAATACTTCAAGGCTACTATCAAATATATCAACAGTCTTAGAAATATTATTTAATAGCGCCATACCTCGTGTCATGCTTTGCCGGGCCAGTGCGTCATAGCAGATCATGGTGCCGTTCCTGGCGACAGTTGTTTGGTATTATACACCGTTACTGCAAGGACCCCACTGCTCCTCGATTGGAAGAAATATTCGTGATCCATGAATCGCGGGTACTCTCCAAGCATTCTCATATTTAAATCTTCGTGATACATTAATCGCGGGTACTCTCCAAGCATTCTCATATTTAAATCTTCGTGATACATTAATCGCGGGTACTCTCCAAGCATTCTCATATTTAAATCTTCGTGATACATTAATCGCGGGTACTCTCCAAGCATTCTCATATTTAAATCTTCGTGATACATTAATCGCGGGTACTCTCTAAGCATTCTCATATTTAAATCATCGTGATGCATGAATCGCAGGTACTTTCCACGCATTCTCATAGTAAAAAATATCTTTTGTTTATCGTTTTGCTATGTAATTATTACAAAAAACAACAATAGATTGATTGTGTGTGAAAATTGTGGGAAAAAACGTAATTGTATTAAAAATTATCAAGAAATACAAATTTATTGTTGAACTATACCAATATAGCGAACATCCTGAAACTGGAAGTTTTATAAAAATCCTAGACCTGAATAGAACAAGGGAAGAAAAAAAGAGCAGGAAAATAACTTTAACCACAGTGATTACAACAAAACAGATGAAAATAAATTGATTATTTAAAAAAAAGCCATTTCCATTGGTAGAACGCCTGTGGGTTAATGCAACTTTATAGTTCTTGCACCATTTATTGAACATATTGATACCGTTCATTTTCATTCCCGTATCGTATACAAAGTGTCCATCGTGTTTATTGAATTATACGACTGCATGGCATGTGCAGCAATGTAATTGTTGCCACAAAGGAGATGTACAATAAATTAATTCAACATTTTAACAACGTTTTAAAAATGAAATGTTGTATTTCTGCAACATATTGTGATAATAAAACGCATATACCTACTTAAGATCTGGCATAATGGTGTATTACATACATCAAACAGTGATATCCTTGTGAAACGTCACTGAGAAACTACCATAATAATAAATCGTATGTGTTTCGATTTCGCTGTTTTTTATCGTTAGCATGTGGGCAAACGCATCCGCCGCCAAGACTTAGACAAACCTCACCCCATGGACCCGGGCAACTCTGCTAAGTTACCAAACGTAGCAAACCACTTGGGGTTACCTATGGCAGGGGTTTTGATTATTCAATAAATGGTTCCTGTGGCGGCGGTACCCATACCCGAATCTCTAATTACTGATTTCGCATTAAATTTTGCTGCGATAATTATACCCAGAAATTTGGAGTAGAAATTCATAAAATCATCGGTTGAGAGTTATGTGACACAAACAAGCATATTGATGCTGTTCTTATTCCAAGAACAGCATTCGCGCTGTTCTTACTCTAAGGAACTAGCGTCGTTGATCTCTAAGGCACCGGTGCATGGTCGAGAAACACGCCAAGCTAAAAATTTATATTGTTGACAATAGCTCAACTGTAAAACAATTTTCAGGCCTATGTGTTTCCTTCTTCCTAGAAAATGAGTTTTTTCAAGACTCATGTGCACTCTTTCTTCTCCTCCCATCCATACAGCATCCCCAAAGATGATATAGGCGCTGAGTGAAATAATTGTATGGAGTTAATGTAAAAAATTAAATCATGCAAACAAAAAATTAGAGCCTCCGTAATCTCGGCATGTGCAAGTATATTTTATTTGAATAATTATCTTATTTAACAAAATTATAAAGTAACTTTTGGGCTCGTTTCAGAGTGGAAGATGCTCTTAGTATCGTCATGGTGTTAGATAACCATTAAGAATTAAAACGTTGCTTGAAATGGCTTTGCCCGTGTTCGGTGACGAGATCTGAATAGCTAGGTTTTTTTTCTTACATTCCTCTTCTCCTCTTGGCTACCATTAGCTTTACAATATGCCGCAAATCGCGATTCCATAGTTTCACTGGCTACGGCTTGGAGCAGTTGGTACTTGTGTGCTGTTTCGCATAAAAAAAACCTACAAAAATATTACTCCACAGGTTACTGAGTAATTTTTGGATTGTTATATAATGATGAATAAATTCAGCTATGTTAATTAAAATGCACGTTAAAACGACTCGTACATCTGTTACTTGTGAGATATATCTATTTTAGGTGCATTGTTATGAGAATACATCATTGAGATGCAATCGGCGTCTATCGCATCGTAAAATACGAAATATTGGAACATTCATAGCATTCAGACCGCACAATACTAATGAATACATAACTCTGTTATTCGAATTTTGAAGGTACTATTTTGGTTTGAAGAATACGTGCTGTGATTACCGAGGAAGATTAATTAAATTCATGGAGCAAAACTTGTAGCAAAAACGAGATTTTTTTTTAAATAATTTTCTATTCAGAAAAATTAACACTATTGTCTTGTAATAGCGCAGACCAGTGATAAATCATGGAAAAATATAATTGTAGCATTTGTGAAGATGAAAGTTATTGTAAAAAATGTTTACTTTGAATATACGACAAGTTTTCCTTTTGAATGAACAGCGTTAATAAACATGAAAATCACGATATCTTGCATATAACAAAAATTGCACAATCTTAATATGAGATTATTAAATGTAGTAGTTTTTTTGTTACCTATTTTATCGCTTGTCTGAATCTTTTCCACAATCAGTTCGAATTTTGGTAATCTAAGCAAATCAAAGTTCTAGAGGTTATTGAACCGGAGTTACACAGAGACACATCATTTAAATTATTATTTTTAAGTTGTTCTTTTACATTTGAAAATTCCATTGTTTATCATTACTTTTATAGCGGATCATTTTTGTCAGTATTATTGGATTTAGTTTTAGAAATTTTGAATTTGAATGAACGCGGTGACAAGTAGCGTGGTAAGAAAAAAGAACAACGTTTCTCTATTCAAATCATCAACAATTCGCGTAATATTGGTGATTTCTACGCTTACGACCTATATACGGTTTAGGTGTTAAGCCACGCTAAGCTCTACATTCTAACCAAACCGAGATTATAACTAAATTATATACCGTGCCATATCACTTCACGCTAGTAAAATTGGAATAGAGATTTTTTTGGCGTGGGAAAACAAATCCCAGAGGTAACAGACCGGGTCGAACGTCACACACTACGACGAATTCCTGAAAATCTTTGATGGGAGATGACAATTGAGTTTTAGCATAAATATCACAGTTTGCTTCCTTGGAATTCCATGGAACGCTAAATGACTGATACCTACTCTCTTGGAATTACTTTAGAATATTTACCAGTAGAATTTTTCTACTTTATGCAAATCTTGTTTCACTTCTAAAACTACTTTGAAATCGTGACGATTAAACGGATCACTCCATCGTAAAAATAAAAATAAAAACACTCTTACGCACATCAAATTTTAAATAATTATCTCGTACTAGTCTGAGCGAGAGATTGTCATCGTTCGAGTATCTTCAGTCTTTTTTGTTTTAAAACAAGACACGTGAGAAGCCAGAGAACAAACGAGGATAACGTTCTTACAAGCTCTCGTTGGGAGTAGTTTAGTAAAATTATTAAATTCTTATGTTTTTAAACACTTAATTTAGAGAAAAAGTTAAAAATAGAAGTGATTTCAACACTTAACAGCTTATCCATTGATTTTATATCCAGGTATTATGGAAGTAGTGGGGGGTAAAGTGCACTAACTTCAAGAGGTGAACATCAAAGTACAAATAAAACTGATATGTTGGTAACTGTTTTGAATAGACAACGTTTTTAAGTAGTTTCAAGAAAAAATATGAATTGCTTACATGGAAAAAAATCTTCTTCTGAAAAATATTTTTTGATGGAGAATTTGAATTTCTTAAAAAGTTATTTATGTTTTTACTTCCAACACTTATAGAATAATTGTTGGAAGTTAGTGCACCTTACCCCCGGACACCCTGTATAAATCCTGAAAAGTAAGGCATCATTATTTAGAACTAGCGGGATAATTTGAAATCTTGACAAATGAATTCCAATTTTGAAAATGTATTAAAATAATGAATTATAGATTAGTGTTTACTTTTTCATTTGTCTGAATCAGTCACACAATCATGTCTAATTTAGAAAATGTCTCATAATCAAAGCAAATTTCAGTTAATTGAACCAGATTTGACTCACGACAAACGCGCAGCACAGACCACCGAAATTAATATGTTTGATTTTCATTTTGTCAGTAAAACGAATACTATTGACAGATTTATTTTTATTTAAATTTCAGCACGTAAGCTTTTCACTAGACGTGGTTGAAAAATATTTCAATTTACATCCGAAGTGAATATTAATTTCATCAATAAACAGAGACATAAAATCTTCATTCCGTCATTCCAATTTTGTAACTTTTTATGACTGCATTTAATATTTTGAATATATTATCCAGCAACGTGGTGTTATAATTCTTTTTATTTTAATGGCAATTCCTAGAGGTAGTTCATTAATCCCGCGCGTTTTGCGATAAACCCTTTGTGCTTTATTAAAAACTCTCTGGAAATTAATTATTTTCTCAAATTATCTGGAGGTTTACAAAACACCCATAAAAATAACAAATGGACCTACTCTCGATGTAAAGTGACAAATAAATAAATAAAAAAAATCAAAATATAGATAACAGATAAAAATCAATTATCTTTGGAACAAAACAACTTTTGAAACATTATAACGCTGAAACAAACTTCAGAGTTTTCAGCACCCATGAAAGAATAAAAAAAGTGAGGTACCTCTTATTGTCTCTTTTTGTAGATAAGATATTATCTAGAGCACAGGTTCTCAAACATATTTCGACAACAGCCCATTTGAGATTTAAAAAATCTAGTATTCCCCATATTTTTTAAATTTACCTTTTTACATTACCATCTGTTGCGTATCTTAAGATCAGTTTTTGAAAATATATATTTTTTAAATGCATTATATTATGTATAGGAAAGATAAGGTGTGAGCAAGTTAGAACAAGTAAGATAATCATGCCGATTCGTGCAGGGTTGTAAAAATCGCGTTATTTGACAAAAACTTGTTACAGCTTGATTGCCACAAACATGGCATGAACTGAAGGTGGATAGCCCGATAGAGTTTTCCATACAAACTTTAAGGAATCAATGATGGTGATAGAAAAGATATAAATCCAATAATATTATTTTACTTAATTAAAAAAATGTTTAAATATAATAGAATGTACTTGCTTCGAAGCTTAGAGGAAACAATCTTAAAATAAATATACGTAATGTAGTTATTATATTTAACCTCCTTGCTCCGAAGTAAAATACTTAAATCACTCGCTTGCCTGGGTAGTTGAAAATAGTGAACATAGCTGCCAACAAGTGTCAACTTTTTATAGATAAATAATAATAATTTGAATGCTTTTTGTTGTGCCGGAGTTGGAAGATCGTTAGTCGAGTTTATACGAAAGGGGAGAGTGAAAAGTTAGTGGAATGAGTGCACGAGAAATGGGTGATGCTTACGAAGTTGTTTCTTTTCAACTATTGCCTAAATACGAATAAAATCATCAAAGTAAACTAAACTAAAGTCAAATGAGGGTTCGCTCTGTGCACGAGTTATGTATGAAGCGGATATTCCACTCGTGTAATTCAAAGAAATGTTAAAACTAAAAGGTGGATTAAAGAACAAAAAAGGCAATTTGACAAACATTTTATTTTAAATTTATAATAAAAGGTGTATACGTAATACGCAATATCAACACATTACACACTTCATTATATAAAACTCTACCTCAATATTATAATTGCCATTTTTTTCATTACGGCCTATATTATTGTATTTTATTTTATTAATATAAGCTTTTTATTGACTTTTATTGAAGTGAAACTTCTTTACGCGCGTCATGCAATTTCGAGGACCGGAGTAAAACCGACTCATGACCGTCACGAAAAACCGTGATCATTTCGCTATAGGAGCCTAGAAAATATTATATACCTAGTTTAGGTAACTCTCCAAACTCCGCTTCGCGGTCTAGAGGCAGAGCGCCCGACTGTCGTCGTGAAGAACCGAGGTTCGATCCTCGCTTTAACTATTTTTTTTTTCTTTTTTTTGTGATTTTTTTAATACGAGGAAAAGTGATAAAATGCTCTCGTGCTGCGACTTTTAGATATTTTGATTATATGATATTTTGGTGGAAATATAGCTTACAAATCAAACCGGTAGAGTCGCTCGGTATTTTGATTAATTATTTTTATTTTGAATCATTTAAATTACTATTCAAGGCCGATAACGCGACTAATTACCCTCGCAGACGTGCGTGACAAGATTTTTTAGTAAAAAACACAGCCGTAAGTGAGTTTTTCAAAATTTAGAAATGTTTTTCAAATTCAGACTCCATACGGGTATGAGACTATTAAAACACGATAAATCTTTTCCAAAACGGACAAATATACGGAAATATTTTGAAAAACGACAGATATGACTTCACACTGCCGATATATCTTCGATTCGACCCTATATAAAGCGTTAACGAGAAGTTATGTGATATTATTCATTTGCCGTGTTTGAAAACGAAAATTTGCCCGGGACAAGTCAATTGAGGAGTACACGTTGTATACGCGGTTCTCGTCGCGCGAGATACCTCTCCTCGCGGTCTAGAGGCAGAGCGTTCGACACTCGTTATGCAGGACCCGGGTTCGAATTCCATATTTTTAGAACTTTTAATTTTTTTTTATTACATCCTACTTATAAATATGTCAATAGACAGAACAAAAGAGAGAATGAAATGAAAAGAGAGAGAGAGAAGAATAATAAAAGTTTCACTTCCGTCGTGCGTAGGCTTGCCACACACTGTATTTTTTATTAAATTGTAAAATGGGGGCCTTAGCATGGATAAAGCACCCAGTGAGGTTCACAACGTGTCATATAATGTTTTAAAATATGTAAAGTTATTGTATCAAACAAAAAAATAAATGTAATTACATAAATAAATGAAATTATTGTAAGTTTCACGAATTTTTAAATATTTGTCAAAAATCAAACAAATGCAATACACATAAAGCTTTTTCTGTAGTCAGTGTAATTTTTATTCATTTGTTATAATTTTTTTTTTAAATATATTTTTTTAAGTAATGATGTATTGAACTTGTAATAATTTCAAAGATAAATATATATATTACGTTAACTAAGCGATTAGTTTTTGCACAACAAAGTTGGTAAAATCACGGATATTTCTGCATTTTCAAATCAAAACGTGATTTTCGCACATGTGATTCTTTTAAATTACAAGAGCGAATATGTTAGAACTTTAAACAGGATGATCACTTGATGCATACAACATAATGCGCTCGATATAATAGGATGAACAAGATTATTACCAAAATTTGCAAGTTATTTATACCAATTTTTGGAGATGTCGACAATGTTTTATCGCCAAACAAAGTCAGCGTGTCAACCACATTCTAAAGAAGAATACGAGAAATGCGATAAAGGCGTGTTTCGTGATCGTGATCCAAAAGTCTGGCCAATTCGGCCTTAAATTTCAAATACAGAACTGTGTTTAATGATTCATGATGAAATTAAAATGGGATGGCAATATAAGATGTCCGGCAAGTGTGTGAGAGACTGAGCGCGTGCTAAATGGTCTAGAACTAAAATGTATTATCAGTGGCGAAATTGGTGTCCATTCACATCTTCATACAAAGCATTTAAAAACTTATCTATTCAGTGGTGTACACCGTCACACCGTCCAGTAAAAATAAATATTTATTTCTGTATCAACTTGATGTGGCAGCATCAGAAAGATTAATGTTTCATATTTTGTGATTTTATATATATTTATTTCCATTGCTTGCACTTTTTTCTCGTTGAAGATAAATCGTAATGGCGGTGATATCATACGAAAATATCAAGTGATAATGGGTTTTAAATTGACTATATCATTCAATACCGAAGGAGTGAAATTCTTTTTTTTTGCCATTTCGTATCGTCGCGTTGTTGCGTGCAAAAACGGCTATGTGCTAGATTTCAGCAAAATGTTTTTTTGCACCAAAATTTTCTTAAAAAAATATCTATCAAGTGTACGTGTTTGAACCGCACGATTGTATTTCTGGTTTTAGCTGGGATTATCCTACCAGGAGTACTAACTCTGGTCTCAATACAGTTTCTCGCAGTGGTTGTGTTTACTTCTTGGCTTCTGTTGAATACGATATTTTGTAAATCCTCCCCTTCAACTTCCGGTATTCCTCTTATTTCGTCAACTTATTTTGTTGGCTTTCTTGATCGTCGATTTTGAATTCGAACATTACTAATTTTGCTTCATGTTCCTTATGTTTTTTGGACGAAATCTATATTTTTCAGTTTTTCTGATGATTTATTCAATTCATCCTCAACTATAGTGCGTACTTTTTAGTTGTGTAAAGTGTGCCTCCAGTTTTTCAATATTTTGGAGACGATTTTATGTCATCGTGGAGTGCCGTAAACAACGACAAGTCCATCTGGATCCTTTTTATGTCCTCTATGATAGTGCTGAGATCCTGGGGGATATGGGGGGTTTTAATAGCAATCATGATCAGTTTGGTTTTGAGGGGAGGAGTTTTGTGTTCTTTAGCAGATAGAAGCACCGGACTAGACATTGATGTTGTTGGTGCGGATTTTGTAGTTGCGGTGATGGTTAAATTATTAGAGCTGGTGTTAGTGGGAATTGATCCTGTTTTATTGGTCTTAATTCCCTTATTTTGTTGTTTATCCACTACTTTTTTGCTTTCGACTCGGATTTGTCTTAACTAGTTCTCGACTACTATAGCTCCGGAATATCGGTGACCTCGGCGTAGTACCAGATTTTTCAAAGGGATCTCTAACCCCAGGGGGGTAAACGCGGAATCGGGCATTTAGGATTTATTGTAATGACTTAAATATCGCTTGTATTGTATCATTTGCACTTAATGTATATTTTTTTATAATTTTAAAATTGTACTGAGGTTATCCAAAACTCGGTGCAGGTATGGGCGGGCATTTGAAATAATTATTAGAATAATTGTCATAGAACTTGAATTTTGTGTATTTATTTAAAATTTTGTTGAAAGAAACTTTAGAATCAGTGGGATTTGAACCGTAGTTCTCCGAATCTCAACGCGCATCGCGGGTTCAACTGGAGTTATTACCTTTGGATCAATAATTATAATATTAATTGTCTTAGTACAGGTACATTTACTATAATAAATACATGATTTGAATCGGCGACAACACGCTCTGTCACTTCATAGATTTTTAATAACTTTGATTATTATAACGAGACCGTTTGGAATAACATAGATAAAGTACATTTACTGTTCTACGAGTTAACATTAATCGATAGATTTTTTTTTTTTTTTGTTAAAAAAAATATAAGTTTATTTAAAAAAAACATATGTTCAAGTTGATTTTTAAGAAGATGATTTTTTTGTTTGAATATAAGCATAATAATTTGATTCGTTGTATTAAATACCTGTGATAGTAGTTTTCATTGATAAAACTGTGTTTTATCATTAGTTTATATACCAACCTTAACTTTCTACCAAAGAATAGGGCACAAGTAGGTAAATTTTGGATTATTATGTATAGTAAGCACTTTATTTAAATGATTTTTGTGATTGGGCGATTGTTTAACGTGGGTAATATTATTCTGAATTTGTTGTTATCATTTTATTTGCCACAAGTAGGAGGCAACTCCAAATCAGCGTTTTCGAGTTGCATGCTAAAGCATTCCTCTCTTTCCTCGCCCATGTGGGTACACCACAACACTGCTCCTCACTGCTCCCAACTTTCTGTCCATTAAGACTATGGCATCCCAAATCGCGTTATGTTGTGAGGCTGACAATAGTAGGGAGGGGAAGAAGATGGGGAAGATGAAAACAATGAAGTACCTGGCTATTCAGATCTGATCACAAACAATGCTAAATCCATTAAAATTTAAAATACCTACTACTCTGGAACATGCTTCAAATAAACTAAATAATCATAATATGTGGACAATGTATATAGCGACTGTTCGTGAAAAATCACCTTAAGGGCGTAATATAATTAATTAAATTGTCATATATTTTTTAATTATCAGCATTTAATCTTTATTTTAATGCGTAAATAATAAGTATTGTAGTATTTAGTATAATTAATAATTTTCAATAACAGGTAAGAAATTATCTATTTTTAGACAGTGAACTAATTAATCTAATTATTGCCCACACATAATGTTTTATTTGCTTGTTTAATCAGCTAAAACGGACCGCAAAACGTAATAAATTACTTTACTGCTGATTTCTTTTGATCGTCAAAACACCGTAAATCCATCCGAACTCTTTTAAGTTTGCTATCAAAAATAAAATACCTCGTTACCCACCTTCTCTGCCACTACAAAGATAATATCAATCAAAGTATTGACCGATAGTTAACCAACATCAAACGATTCCAATAGTCTATTAGAATCATCATCATTTATCAAAATCAAAAAGGTCCGAAATGGATTTAAAAACCAAAGGATTCGTCCGAGATTTGAACCCGAACCTTTCGCACCTTAACCTAAAAGAATACCTCTAGACTCCAGCAGATTTACTAATAAAAATACACTTCTCAATTGTAACGGTGTTTTAGTTACACATTGAATAAATACTATTCAAGCGCAGATTCGATTTGGTAATCATTAAAAATGTCTTTTTTGACACCTGACTCTCCCGTCACAAAATATTATGTTATATTACAGCCATGTAATTTTTAATTGATTGTGAACGCGCGAATGTAATAAGATTTTTATGAAAGTGATGTTTTTTAAAACAATAAATGTCTAATGCCTTTATTATTTTCTAGGAATTATTATAATATTTTATTGTATAAACGAAATAAAGTGAAGTAACAATTTTCTTCCAGCTTCCCGAAATAAAAGAAATGTGTTTTGTAATTTTTTTTTACCATTTGTCAACCTTTGGAGTAAAAATATAGGTGATTTGTTCAATGTTTTAAATTAAAATATTCCAATTTATAAATATTAAAGTATGTTTCAAATACAAAAAAAACTAAAAGGTGATTTTTACCTAGTTCATTTAATGGTATTTGTTTTTACAACATATTCAAAACGAAAAAATGTATGACGTATTAAAGATATCTTGGAAATCTTCAGAAATTCGATGAAATTTTTCAAGTTTATATAACAGATAAACGACCCCCTTTGTCTATCAATATAAACAATATATGTAAAACTATATATTTCCATGAACTATTTCATATCAGTATCTATTTAACGTTCTATTAGTAAGATTTTCACATAAACTGTTGTTTATTAACTGTATAACCTAGCTCTAGATAGACCAACGAGCCTATTGATATTATGATAACAATTTTATAAGAACATTTAATATTTCTTAAGCGTTGCGACATTTAAAACGTTTTTTATGGCGTAACATAACATTCAACCAGCACAGCCTTGAATATTGAACGATAACATCGTAATGTAATGACACGCTATACGTCGAAAATTTTAATTAAAAAACTTTACATTTGTTTCCATTGATGAATTATATACAGACTGAAGATGCAATACTGTGACATCGCTCATCATTTCACTGAACTAGGTCCGGTGGACATACTTTAGCAGGCCGTGCATATTCATAGCTATTTCATTACTATACACATATTGTTTGAATGACTATCGTTTTCATAAGCGCTGATACATTTTTGGTACGGTTAGTTTGAATATAACGTGTCATGTATTATTTTTAATTAATTTTAGATTGTGTTTGTTTAATTAATTTTAGATCTGGATAATTTTGATTGACATTTAACAAACTATCACAAGAAGTGTGATCTTTACCGATTTCAAAGAAAATGGTTGACACCGATTTACTTTAAATTTCCAGATAGACCAGAGATTTATCAACCTCAGCGTGGAACATACGGAATCGCGTAACATGCATTGTGCTACATACTGCGTACTAATATCTAGTTGTAACTTGTTCCACTATTAGAACTCCATAAGCGGCGCGCGTAAACCGATTCGGTAGTTTTAGTTACAGCGTTGGGAGAGTTGGAGGTCAGTTGGAGATAAAAAAAACGACACCTATTTTATCGCTATATGTCTCATCTAAATATAATATGCACATCGATGGCGACATGACGCACTCCGGCAATAAGTTTTCAATTCCCGGCTAACACTAGCCTCCTGTTTTCGCACGTTTTATTTAATTTTGTAAAGTTCGTGCACAAATATTGAAATGTTTTCTTACCATTTTAAAAAATTATACCGTACAACCATATCCATTAAGTGGTTTTATAGGTAGGTGATTATACACTTCAAAGCATTTTTTTAATGTCTGATTTTTTTATTTTTTTATAGGCTTCTATAAATTCTCATGAAGAAAATACTTTGCATAGATATGTTCAACTGGCAGCATTTGATTATAACATTAGATCTATAACATTTCTAAGAGATGAAATTTTCAAATAAATAAAAAAAAACAATTGATATTGCATTAATTCACATTACATCGCCAAAGAAAAAAAAATGACATCTAAACATCTTTGATACATTTAATAAAAATAAAAAAAAATTGAGGCAACTTCCGGTATACGGACACGCCCACAACACACTTTATTGAGGCAACTTCCGGTATACGGACACGCCCACAACACACTTTATTCATGATCGGTTAGTGGCTTAGTTGACAAATGTGTCTGGTTCAAACCCCGGCGTTGTGGGTTCAATTCCGATCTGAAACCGGCAGATAGACTTGTTGTCTATGACAATGTATTCTATCAACTTTTGGTGGCAATGAAATTATAATTGGCTTACGAATTTCTCTGAAATTCGATGACATACAGCAGTTAATATATGAAATAAATGTCGGTCCTACCCAATCGGGATTTGGCGCATTATTATCACGGTTGCCTCCCAGCCTGGGGAAGAAGATTCAATCCTCAGTCAGACCAACTGAAATTGGTTACAAGCTGGCCCAAGATATGACGCAACTAGATCGAAAATAGATGTGTTATACCAAAAAAAACTTTTATTTTTAAAGAAATGATAATTAGAATCTTTTCATTGAGTTCAATATCTTCGCTAAAGGAAGTCTAACTTCTCTACTACGACATATATTTAGAATCATGACGCAAAACTAATTCAATAACAAAAAATCGATTGCGTGTCTAACAGGATCGTTGATTAAAATTAATTAGGTTCCTTATTAAAACATGCAGAAACTTCCATCTTTTCTCTCAGTTCCTAGAGTCCAACTCTGTTCTGTTGGAAAGTTTTTAATTGCCTGATTGATTCATCGCTGTTTTAATTAGTAGACTAACCTGGGTCTCTGTTTTCTCTCGTCAATAACACACCGCAATAATAAATCAATATTGAAATATTATTTAAATAGATATTGTTCAAACAAAAATTACTCGTTTTTCATTAACTTTGTGGTTTGAAGCCATTCAATTTATCTAAAACTGGAACATAGAGGTTAACTTGAATGCTTTTTAAATAAATCTATTTGAATTTTGAATGAATGAATGCAAATCTTAGAAATGGATATCAACCCATCTCCCGCCATCCTATCGAGTTGAAACTCGGCAAGCATACTCGTTGTTGATGACAATGCATTCTGTAAAATTTAATGCTCACGTTCTTTCTGTCTTTAAAAGTATGCTTGGCATGAATAAAATATGGATTTTGCTGGAGAATTGCTACTATTAAAAAAAACTCTACGGATATGCTGTCAAAATATCAAAAAATGTCATCCATGATAAGATACAATAGTAAAAAAGAGAGAATTGGTAGTGACATACTTATTTCTACAACTATGAGTATAAGGCACGCGGTAGGTATCCAAAGAAAAACATGTACCAAAATAGAGAAAAAAGTTATGAAACTTCGATTCAAAATAAAGGTAAACTAGTTTCCAAAAAACAAATAAGGTCCTGATGAGGTATACGCAGATGAGGTTATTACGACTGTCTGTAAAGAGTGGCGGTCACTAAAAATTTGACGTGATCGGCGAGATTTTCAATTTTTATTTTCATCTTTTGTTTTTTAAACGTTTTGCCAAAGAACAGTATAATCAGTAATCATTTTCATGTCTTATTAGTGACTATACGATTTTTATGATTTATTGAAACAATTTAATTTTTTCATGTGCGCGATGCACCACGTCGTGTAACATTTTAAATCGGGCCGCCAACACTAACACTTCTTATGAGATGGTGATAAGGTTTAAATTCCCGTTAAACACCAGCAAGCTTTGATTTATGCAAAAAAAAACATCATCAACAAGCATCATAAAACCATCTGAAAATGAGAGAAAATGGGTTCATAAGTGGAAAATTTTGAACTTTAAAGCAGTTTTTATAGGCATAATACTTTTGGGGCTTATAAAAATGCTCGATTATTTCAAAGAGCAGAATGTGTTCTACTCGCAGTATTTAATTTATATAAAATATTTATAGGATATTCGTATCAAATTTTTAAACCGAAAACGCATGATTTTGCATTACTACGTAGTGCTCCACCTTAAAATCTATCGACGAGTATTTTTTTTATCTTTTCCGATTTTATTTCCATGTTAAATCTTCCCTATAGGAAAAACTAAACCCTTCCACACACTTTTCTACAAATGATCATCTAGTCAATCAAAATTATGCAAGTGCATTATATAAGCAAAATAAATACAAAATAATACAAGAACAACACGTCAACTCACCAGAGATCAAATGGTAAAATAATTCACCGACTCCAGATATTTTCATATCAGAGGGTTCGGCTCGGTAGAACTCCTAACAGGGCCTATAAATCCTACTGATCCCTCAACATAAATATTTTAAAAATCTTACATGTATTTAAAATGACTGATTTTTGCATTTTTAAATATAAATTTTTTGAGAAATTTTTAATTTTTTTTTTCCTAAATTTTTAATGAGAAAGCGAGGTATAATGCCAGTAGCCGAAATAAATAATGGTAATATTTTTAAAGTCTGAGAATGCCAAATTCTTTATAATGTTTATTACTATCAACAGTATTTTAGTTGGTATTGATCGACGTTATCCCAAGAAGGACAAACATCACAGTATCTGCGTGATTTCTATCATTGAAGTTCCTCCACAGGGGGACGATTACCCTGATGATAGCCAATCTACGATGTGAGAATGCACTAGAAGAAGATTAAGTAACTTAGTATTATCATCTTAAATGAGTGTGGAAGAAAAATCCACGGTTCACTGTTCAATTTTTTTTCTTGTCGGCTTATTCATTATTATCTTGTTGATATAAGGCCATGGCTGATACCGTAGTTGTGGAGGACGGTGAGCATATTGAATATTTATCTAAAACAAAGTAAACACGGACAAACATAATAAAGTACATTATAAACAAGTCATGTTTTTCTTCTTCAGTCTAGTGATAAGAAAGTACAACGTAGCACAAAATCACTTGAAACTATTTTTTATCGAATTTGTACCGAAATAACATAATAACATATTTTCCCCGAACGCTTGAAGTTTTTAGCTTTTAAATAAATACATGTAATTTTTTTAAAGTAAAAGCTTTTCCATTATATCGACTTAAGTGATTTATTTACATTTTAATAAATGGATTTCGCAAATTTCCCAATGATAAATTTCCCAGTTTTCTTCTTGGTAAGTCAAGTTACATTTTGTGACTGTGGGATATCTGAAGCTTAAAGTATTTATAAATAAATATTTGTATCACGATGATTTCCTTTAAAAAAAAAACATGTTCAATTTTAAACCTGAAATACGTAAAATATAATAAACTGAATAAACGTAATTAATCGCTTGTACAAGGGGAAAATTTTGTATTGCTAATTTATTGAAATGCTGTTAAAAAATAGTTTCCTAATAAACTTTTAGTGCATTCATAATATATCGGAACATGTAATCATGTACCTGCGTTTGTCCTGATAACAATTCTACAATGACAAAATCCCAAAATATTAGAATTTTTACGAACACAGTTCCACCATCGCAAAAATACATTCGTATTTTACTAAAAGTTTATTAGGAAGCCAATCAAATCAAGGCCTGCAATCCGGTTTTTAACCGGATTACAAATAATTGAAGAGATTCTTAGTAAATTAGCAATATTTTATATAATTAAGTTTCTCCGTGTATGAATAGTTCCAACAAACAGTTCCAATTTTGAAAATAACACTTAAGTTCAAAGCAAATCCAAGTTCTAGATTTCGTTGAATCTGAATTACGGACAAGACAACCGAAATCAGTATTTTTATAATAATAGTTTACAACGGATAAATAATGTCGGCCTTTGGTAATTCATACTAAGAATAAAAATGTAGTCTCGTTCGTCTTCACCTAAAATGAATTTATCACTTGTCTATTCACTCGGTACAGCTTGGGGGCTAATTTTAGAACGTTCGTTGAGCTGTGAATTTTCTTGAGTTCGTTGAGCTGTGAAATACTTGTTTAACTCTCTTCTGGTGTGCACAGGAGCTCGAAATGGGAGTTCACAAAATCGAAATTTCAGTAGCAGTTAAACCATTGACATTCAAAAGCACACGGAGATGTGCTTTTCTCGCATCCTTCAAAAATTCAACTCAATTCCAACAAGCACAAATACCGATATATTTTTTGATTCTCTCCCTCTATTTAGGAATAATTTTCTTAGCATATTGAATTCGCACACATAACACACACATACACATGCACAAGTACACACACACACAAACACTCACACACACCACTCTCCTTCCGTAGCACACTAACTAACTTAAGTAAAATGTATAATATACCACATATGTAGATGTCAGCGACATGTAAATTTTACCAATTATTGTTTTAACTTGAATAACTTTGTAACTATTGTCCTCTATGAAATTATGTACTTTTTGTTTCTGCAATAAAAAATATCAAATCTTGATATGTGATAGTCTTAAGTGCATTGTATTTATAATTCCACATGTTCCATTCCATCCACTGTGTGTGCATGCATGCGGTTAAATGAAGTACGTTGTTTAACAATGAATTAATTCTGTTTGAAATGAGAGATTATTTGCATTTCTTTCTTGACGCACGTGATATTTTGTTATCTTTATACCATGTTGATTGTAGTGCTTTCACATTACAAACTGCTGTTTTAATAAAAAAATATGGTCGTGGGTTCAAATCCTGGCAAGGGCCAGCAATTTGTAATCGCTTAATTTGTTTTATTTCGTAATTTCTTAATTACTAATAATATATTTTAAATTTGTGGTAGATACTTTCAGTGTCACACTGATGAAAGACCATCAATCATAATAAAACGTTGTTTGAAATGGTTTCAGAGCCTCGTAATATATGCCAGCAGAAGATGCCATAGCCCCACTGTCTCTGGGCGGTTGGGATCAATTGTGACTACTGCGCGTTACTCACTTTTTTTTAAATGTTGTTTTACATGATATTCTAAAGAACAAATATTTTTAAACCTCAAACTTATTTTTTCTTAAACATACAAGAGATTATAATAAAGTGGAAAATGTGAACACAGATAAAATATTTTTTGTAGTGTCATGAAGAAGCTACTAAAATTTTAAATGTTAAATCTGCGCCAATCTGTGCAAACAAGGCTCAATGCAAGATCTGGAAATGTTTGTATACAGATAACAAAATATGCTTCATACCCCGTGAAATATATATAATACGACTTATACGACAAAAGACGTCTTATTTTACTCAAAAATTCAAGAAAGTGTCCTATGCAGGAAAATCAAGGATATAAACATTTGTCTAGTGAGGCGGGTAAAAGAAAAGAAAACAATGTAAACAACCTTATAATTAAATAAACGCCCGGGTTGCCGGCACTGAAACTGAAAAACTGAAAAAAACACATAAACATTAAGCTTATGGCTTATTAAATGTCTATTCACACTACAAAGTATGTAGTTTCATCTGTGTACTCTATGACATAGGGTTTGTCGCATCGGGATCCCAGTCTATCTTAAGTACAAGGCGTATTATTTATTGTTAGTTTTAAAATGGCCTTGAAAGCCGATACAGCTGTAACAATAACAAAAACCAAAAAATACTTGCAGAACTTAAAAATTATATTATTAACTTTGATTAGTTTTTGTTTCATTACTTTTCATGACTTCATATCACTTTTTGGAGGTGTGTTGAATTGTCATTTTGATGACATACAAGATCACCGTTTTTATTTTTCTCTATGGGTGCAAAAAATCTCGGGTTCGAATTCCGGTGGAGACCGCTTATTCCGAAAGTTTACTTTTTCTATATTTCGTAATTTCAGTATTAATTTAATCTTTATTAATGTTTCCTTATACTTTTCGTATATATATACTTTATTTAACTATTGAAGACAATATTAGTTTATGAGATATTAATATTTTAGACACTTCGGATATTATCCCTGGTTATATCCATCAGCCTTTTTGTCCGGCATGCTGGGTATTAATAGCCTCACTGATAGAAGGAAAACTCCTTTGCTGACAACAGCATATAAACTTCTAAACGGTAGCATCTGTATTCCCGATATAATAGAAAAAAAATAATTTTATGTCCCCGTGTGCCCCGGCAAAGCAAGGGTTCTGGGTTCGAGTCCCAGATGTGACCGTATCTTTTTCTGATTTTTCTGTTTCAGATTTTCGTTTAGAAATCGCTAATATTGTCTTCAATAATTAAATATTACAATTTGAGGTTTTACTCAGTTAATCCATAAAAATTAAAAAATATATACTATATATTCTCCATCACAAATTTCGCAATCCATTCGCTCTAAGTTACTATAATATTGTATTTGAGTTAATTTTTATCGGTAACGCTTTCATATACAGGATGTTAAGAGACGTTCTTGACTTAAATTAGCTAGTGAGTCCTGACATTAATTTGGACAAAAAAATTCAAAATTTTGGTCTCCAGTGACTTTTTTATGTTTTTTTTTTTCAAAATTTTGATTTATATTTTCAAAAAAACATTTAATAACTCTTTTACATATCGGCAGTGTTCAAATAGCCCAATTTCCCACATCGACCCTAGTTGTCCTTTGCCTACTGATTTTATTTATATATTTTTAGGAAAAAAAAATAAAAAAAGTCACAGAAGACCAAAATTTTATAATTTTTTTTTTTACTCCAAATAATGTCAGGAATCTCTGATTAAAGTACGTTCCTTAACACCCTGTATATCTAATATTTTTTGAAACTCCTACATTTTTCAGCAATAAATGATTTTGAAATACTTTCATCGCAGGGATTCTTTCCTACTGCAATTAGTCTACTTTTATCTTCCTCTGTCAGTTACATTGTTGCATGCCTCACAGCCAAGACAATACATATCAGTATTCTATCTTATTTGCTATCAGTATTCCCTTTCATCGACTGATTCCGTAAATACGTAAACATAAGAAACGTTATAAATCACAATGTCGTGTTTTAATATACGATATTTTTGCCCCAAAATTAAAAATTGAGTTTCTACGACGCATCGTAAAAACGAATCATTTCTTTGGAATTACTCTTTAAGCTCGACTCCTGGCACGGCTCTAAGCTTATATTATATACATATATAAGAGAAGACTCGCTTGTGTCTGATACAACTGCGGATTGTTATTACACTCGTAAGTTAGGAGCAATCTAAATTTATGAGTTTCGGAAATGAGTAAACATGATCTGTATTTATTTACAGAACGAAAGTCGGATTTCTCAAGAACATGAATCGTTTTTTAAAGTTCTTAAAATACGAGTACAAACTTCAGACTGATTTTTTGTTCAAGACTGTCTTCTTATGTTTTTATTTATTTATCTTATTCGTCAATTTCATTGAAAAAAGGCCTTTAGATAAATCGAAAAAAGCGGTTGATGAGATTTCTCCGACTGGTCTAGGGGTAAAGATAATAATGAGATTTTCTCCGACTGGTCTAGGGGTAAAGATAATAATATGACAATCAATCATGTGTTCGATTCGTTTCCGATTTGTGGTATTATCTAAGCTGAACCTTTCGACTAATTTCAATGGGTCCAAGAATTTTGTTTGCAAATTATAGCATTATTTAGATTCTTCTTCTTCTTCGTATGGTGGAGGACAGTTGGTAGAGTTTTAAGTAGGATGCTGAGACCAGCCAGTCGACGGCAGCAGGAGGCTCTTAGTTCAGAACAGATGTGCCTTCAGGAAACTGATGAAGGACACAATCTGTTGTTGGAATAATATTATTATTAATAGAATCCGTTAGGTGCCATTTACATAAATTTTGTTATTGGGACCAATTGCATTATTTTGATGAAGAGTTTTACCAAGAGAGGTCCTGATGATTTTATTTATTCATTTTATATTATAGAAACAAAACGGCACATTTGTTACAGTGATGGAATAATTTACAGATATTAAATATTTCATAGTGGTTACCTACGATATTTCTTATATTATGTGGTATGAATATATAGTAATTACCGGGTGACGCATGTAGTGTATAGGTGTGTGTGTGTATCTGTGGATTTGTTTGTAGTATATGTATGCACATTGAACCGTTCATAAATATCACTGACATGATGCTTCTTTTAAATGTGAACTTTTAGTAATAAAAAAATGTCGATATTAGAGTTTAGACAATTGTTATCGAAGGTATGAAGAGCATGATTCTGCATTTGTTTTTTTTTTTTTAATTTATCGTGTGGTACAGTGCTGTATGGCGTACAAGTCTAAAAAATTAATTGGGGACATTCAAAGAAATTCGGTACAGTCGATGTTATTGTTTAAAATTCCGTGTATAAATGTTAAATCAGCTACTGATTGCCTTTGTTCCAGATATTGAAATTTACATTCAAAGAAAGCTATTATTGAATTTGGAAGTATGATATTCTGAAGTTATTATTCAAATTTTGTACCTATTGTCAATTTTTCCGTGCAGAAAGCCGAACAGGAAATTCAAAATTATCGCGAGAGCAGACAAATATCAAAACAAAATTTATTTATTAAATATAAAATATGCTTTCTATTTATTACAAAACAGCTTATTATAAATTATACTGAAAGAGACGAGAGGCACGTTTCAGAGATAAAAACTTGAATGTTTTAGAAGTGCAAATTTTATCCACAAATAGTTCTTCAGAGTTAAAACTTATTATCAAATGACTCGAGAGAGTTAAAATTTTTGACAGCCTGTTATAGATTATCAAATCAACACAGTAAAGGTGGAAAAACTGCTTTAAGTTCACAACGGAGACTTTTATTTTCCTTTGACCAAGACAGAGTATTTTCCACTATCAAGTCGGAAACATTTGGTTTTGAAAACCAACTTTTGTCTTGAGCGATGCGAAAATATATTGTTATTTAACATTTATTTCTTTGATAGGAATATTCAGTTTCATAAAGTTATATTTTATCAAATTACAATAGTTTTGAACTTATACTCAGGTAACAAATTACACTAGCCCTGGTTGTGTTGCACAGTCATTAACAACTTAACTGACATCGTTGCCACTTATAAATTCCATGTGCCGACTAGGAACAGAAGACAAAATGTAAAATTCTTCAGGAATACCTACACAACCAACTATCTGATACACTCACTAACCAATAGGATGCATGATCTGGGCAACAAGTTTGGGGGGTTTATTGACATTTTTGCTGACTTTATTTATAAAATTAAGTTTTATCTTTGTTGAATTCTACAAATTAGTAACGTTGGTAATGTAATTTTAGTGATTTGTTTTATATGTAATATTGTTATTTTTTTATATTTTTATATTTTACTGTTACGTGTTTAACTAATATTGTTTCATATTCAGTTTAATGTTATTTCATTCTTTAAAAACTTTGTGTATCGTAAAAAAATATATATTTTAATAATACTCAGTGACGTCATTTGAAAAAAATCTTTCGCATGACGTCACTGGTCACTCAGTTAAGTGACAAACCTCCACGCTATTTGGGGATGCTGTATGGAGGGTATTTTAGGAAAAGGAATGATAGAACGTTCTGGAAAAGAAAAGGTAGGAATCTAAGGGTTGTGTGTCCAGGTGTGACGGACGAACGAATTCATCCCTCCCACTACGGTGCAAAAAGATGTTTCGAGAGAGTCCTGCTGGAGAGGTCCCTTCCAGCAGGACTTTTCGGCCTACCACGTAGCTGGTGGGAAGACGCATCCACCGTCAAGACCCGGACAAACCTCACTCAGTGAACTCGAACGCCCCTGCTAAGTCACCAAACGTAACGCAACACTTTGGGGTGACCTATAGCAGAAGTTGTGGTTATCCAATAAATGGTTCCCAAGGCGCCTCCCATATTGTACGCTCTAGAAAGTGTTACAATAATTATTTATATTTCATCGTCTACATAAAACATTAATACACCAACATATTACGGAGATTACAAATGTAAACAACTAACGGATACAGTAAATAAATAAAAAAAATATATAAACAAGTAGTAGTAATAGAAAATAATGGAATTTAGTACATATTTATTTCTTTGCTCGAAAAATAGTTCTTTACAGTAAATAGATGATAAGTGCAACACGTGTATATGGAATATTCAAGACAATTCTGTTTAATCTTACAGGTATATGTATATAATATTGTCAAAGGATGTCACTTTAATTTTACCATAGCAATCAATTTATTTATTTGTCAATTAAGTAGATTCCTATGTTATCGCGATAATCAGTGTTATTTTGTTTTCTGTTACCGGTATTTCTCTTCAAATTTTCTAGTTCTGCAATAAACAGTTTATGACCGAAGCTTCCTTACGTTTTAATATCATAAAAGTAATTTAACTGTAAATCATCAGGGATTGAGTGCAATATTTAAAATTTAGATCCGGCTCGAAGGACCGAAATGAAGAGAAATAACATAAAATAAAAGAACAGTGATTATTATATTATATTACATTTTTTGAAAATACTATAAATACCTGGAAAATTAAACATATACCTTAGAAAATATTTTCAAATAAACAAGGGGGGTATTTTTGTATAATATATTTCTATATAAGTTAAGGCGTTATTTGACAATTACGCCCCAGTATATTGTTTATTATAGTGTAGGCCTTTGTGAATATTTTTTTATAGAAAATTATGTGCCCTGTATTACCTGTAAACATAAAAAAAAGGTTGTCGGTGCATGGGTGCATTCGTGATTTGATTTCTGCGTAATGTGCTAAATTATCCAAGTTAAATAAACTTTTAATTTTAAAAAAATTGAAATCGATACATCAAATCGAGCAAGCGATAAGAGAAGGCTAGTATTACTTTATTAAATAAATTATTGTAAACAATAATGATTTTTAAAGTTTACTAAAGGTGTTCATTCTGAACCTAAATATCTGATGGTCCTAAAAAATATAATTATTTGTATATGCGAGTATGTATCGTAGAATATGAATTGATTTTTTTCAATCAACGTTACAATAACAAAAAGCTGCAGTGGATTTATTTCACCAGCAATATAAGAATAATATGGTAAGCCGCTGTAGTATTCAATCTGCAGAAAGAAAAAAAAAGACAAAAAAAAACCTTCAGACTTCCCCACTGAACGCGTATTCGAAGAATTCAAAGTTCCTACATTTAAATACTTATTTATGAAAAATTCAATTATTCAAATTATAAAAGAAAAATATAAAAACTCATTCATAACTGAAAATCGAACCAGACTTAAATATATATTTGCATGCCCTAACCAACACACTTGTTTTGCCCAGCACCATTATACCCACCAAGGAAAATATTTCTTTAATAAATTACCAGAAGAAATCAGAAGCATTAATGATAAAAAACAAATATTTAACTATATAAAACAATATTTTAGGGAAATCATTAACAAAAAAACTGAATCCACTAGTTTAATTTGAAAATCTCACAAATTTTCCTACAATACAACAATTTGTATGGTTTTTAATTTTGTAATTATTTTTTTACTTTGTAACCAAGTTATATTATTTTTTCGCAAATGTACACTCCTCATCCACAAGCAAATGCTTTTAATGGAAGTGTAGTGTAAATTAAAACAGTACGACTTTTAAAACAGTATAAAACAGTACCCACTATAATATATATATATATACCTACATATATATATATTTTTTGTATCAGGCAATTCATCCCAAAGAGAGAGTTGTATAAAATATTTAATATGTGTAATATTGTATCACTTTCATTGTAACCCATCTACTGTTTTGTTTCTATAATAAATATATAATAACATTAAATCATGTTGAAATATATAATAATATAATAAGGTTATCATGGATTTTTCTATCGAAATAATATGCTTAATGTTGATATGGATTTTCTCGTGACAATACACGCGCTGCTCGTTGTACATGTGTGACATTGTTAGTTAAGATTTATGGACCTTATATAAACGGCTTTACAACTGTCCAATAAACAAACAATGATAAATAAATAAATTAACTCGTCCACATTGTGTCTCGGCACACTTTGGTATTGCAATTTGTTTGTTTTTAACTGCCAATGTCCGGCCAATATTCCATCATGTTTATCGGTTCAGTCGGGTTAACGATGTCTGTGTAGCAATATCATCAGAGAATAGTGTGGAACTAACTCAATATTAATTTGGCCGCTAGTTTTGTCATCCAGTGCGGCGAAGGTTATACGACATAGGTGGAGACTGGATCTAATAGCTTTATTGGCTATGGAAACTGGCGACTTTCATCGCTATGTTTATATCTTGTAGAAATAAGAAGAATCTATCGACGGTCACTTCATTCCAGAGCCCGAGGTCATGGGAAATTTCATTGGTAGTTTTATACGCAAGAAGTTGCTGAACGAAGGGGCACAAGTGAAATAATTTTCTTCTTTATTCTTATATTTTACTCCTTATTTATATTTGTATTTACCTTCCGGAGTCAGAGTGACTGTGGCATCTCCGATTGGGGCATTTTGTGAGATTGAAGGCGACATAAGACTCTAATAAAATTTTGCTTGAACCATTTTTTTCAGATTTTTATGAGAAATAGCGTTAATAGCGAGTTAATTCGATCATATCGCCTTCGGTAGTATTTATCTGCATCATAATTCGACTAAGAACTAACCAAATACCAACATCGTCTTCATTTTCTTAACACATATTTTTATTGGCTGCTATCTTCGCTTAAGTATGATCACAAGATTCTTCCCGGAACTAAATTCATCTAGATAGTGTCTTGGACAAATTTGGATTAAATTATTAGAATTTAAGGTTTTTCTAAAAATAATAAAAAAAAATATTAATTTTGATTATTTGTAAATACGCAAGTAACTGCTTAGAAAATGAAGTAATATTAATTATTAATGTTTATATTAAATATTAGTAAATCTTTCACAATGGCTCTCTAAATTCTAACATTCCCACCAAACTTCACAAACTCAAATAAAATATACTAAAAACACGTTTTAATTGAGTTAAAATAATAATTCTTACACAAGTATATTATAACACATCATAGAAACTATGAGATATTAAGATGCTTACCTAACTTATCTCTTATATTGTAAACATGAAAGTAATTTCCACAATGTTACTAACTTACTCTTATATAAAATGTAATTTTTCCAATATTAAACATTTATTATTATGTATTTGTGTTACATTACCCACTTCATATGAATTAAACCTATCGATTTGACTGTCCTGAAACGGGAAACCTTCCCAGTTGGACAAACAGAGTTTCATTATTCTGAAATTGTATTTTTTAGTATCTAATACATAAATAAAATAATACCTACATTTTACGTGGAGGCACAAAATTTTTTTTAGTTGTAGTCAGAATTGATTTCATACCTTTTATTTTTCCCTGATTTTTATTTGTTAGTTGGAAGCGGCTAGATGCGTCGTGCGGCTTATTCTGCACGTAGCCAATGATCCATACTATATAACCCGACCTTTCAGCCAATATGAACTCAGTTTGATTTTCAGACATTTCTCCTGAAACTCTAATATAATTTAATGAGGGTTGATTTTATACTCTCCGGGCCCCTAAACACACAATTTCTAGATAGCTAATCTATGCCGATTTTAATAAAAACTGAGATCGCCAATTTGCATAGGACCTTATCCACACCCACAATCAGTAAACATAGAATTGAAGCAAGATTTGTACCAATTCAGAAAAAAATCTAATGCAAATCTAAGCAATGTGCCTAAATTAGAATTTTGACCTGAAATCCCTACACGTAGTAAAATGACAATTGCCTAATAATACCCCTATTGCGGATGACATAGTCTGACTGGTTCCAGATGGATGTGAGGAGTTTGAACTGTTTTTCGGTGCTCACATAATATACTATTAATTTGAATATTTTGCAAATCTAAATATATATCAATAATTTCACCAGAAGTAGGGACAAATTCAACTTTGGTCACACGGTACACGCCCACAACATGCTTCTACCGGTGGTCTTTTCGCTCGTCCCGGAATTTAACGTCGTTCTTAACAAAAACGGGCCTCTCCCCGTTCGGATCGTCCCTCCATCTACTCTCTTAATTATTATGTTAATTCATTTCATAATTAATTTTCGATTGCGCGGTACTTGAGCGTGTGCGACAATGAACCCCTAAATGTCACCATCCAATCTAGTCTCCGGACGAAAAGCCCTCGCCTGCGATAGGGTGGTTGGGATGGAGGAGGTGGGTGGTTTGATTAAAGCCTGTGTGCTGACCATTATGATCACAACAATGATGCGTCCCCGCAGGAACTCTCGGCCACTCGTGAGGACACTAATGTCGGGTACCTACCCCTATTATATTTCGCACTTTACTATTGAGGATGGTTCTTTTCAATTCTGCCTCGTTTGTCGAATTGGTGAAATGCTGAAGAGGCGAAAGTATTTGTTTTAGAAAATGTTGTATACCCGAGTTTTTTTAGCAAACTCTCTTATTAATTAGAACTCCGGCACAACTAAACAATTTGAGCTTTAATATGGTGAGAATGACAATGGGACCCCGTTCTGGAAGTTCCTAACTTATTTATAATATTCTCGATCTCTACAATACTCGACAGCCAAACGCAAGCTATGGGTAACCTAATATACTAATTGTTAGATAATGCGTTTCCACGGAATCGAACCGCGTGTTAGATAAAGAGTTTCTACGGAATCGAACCGCGTATAGAAATGTATTATATCTTCAAGAATACCTGGCTAGCTCGAGCAGGTACCGTGTTTTCAGTTCGTTGGTATTAAGAGAGAACATACGCCTTCTAGAAGTGGGTAGAACAAAGGGTATCTTGGAAATAAAACACTATTATTGTGGTGCCTTTAAATGCCTTCAAAAAGACTATATAATTACAGCACAGGAATCTACGCGTAGGAAAAGCTTAAATCTCTTTGTGGACGGTTAAAAGAATGATGTTAAATTAGTGGGAAGAAAGCAGAGACAGAAATTAATAAAAAAATAAAGGAACGATACCGCAGTTTTTGTAGTTTTGTAGACGTCCAGGGAGCAGGCAGTAGAAAAAATGAATCGAAATATACTAGTAATGAATTGACAAACACTGTAGAAAGAATGAATCGAAATGTACTAGTAATTAATTGACAAACACTGTTTTAGCAAAGCAAGTCTCGAATTCAAAGTGGAGCACGTAACAACCTCTCGCAAACAGCGCTGGAATCCAAAGAGCCCGGTGTCTCTTCCAACCGAGCTGAGGACCGCTCGTTCTCCCCGCCTCTCCCGATAATGGTCAACGCCCCCAAGGGGTTACCATATGAAAGAATTTAAAAATACAAAGTACTTGATTTTAAGAAAATATTACGGGGTTGAATGTTTTAATTTTAAGAAAGTTCGTTTCATAACATAATCTACGGCCATCTATGTATGAGCCCTTCCACTAACTACTATTAATTATTTTGAACCCACCACTAAATGTGCTTCATTTGAAAAAAACTAATCGTTTGATGAGCTCCGTTGCACAGTGGTTAAACGTTTTCTTGGGGCACAGAAAAATTGAGATTTTAGAGTGATAGGATATTTTATAAAGTCGGTCTACCTATAGAACCAATAAGTTACAACCATTCGATGAAAGAATTGAGATAATTAATTAAATTAATGATTCCAACTTGACTTTTATTTTTAAAATTATTAATGGGATTATAGACAGCCCTAATTTATTGAGTCTATTCACCTTCAACATTCCAACTAAAACTACTGTATCGAAAATTATTTTTCATTCCAATAATAATATCAGGACTGAGTAATATAGATACTCGCTTGTACCTAGATTGCATGCAGTTAAAAACAATTTCGCATAAATCGTAGATGTGTTCAACTGCATGGAATATAGTTACTAGGAGGCTATAATAATATATCTCTATAATAATTACAATAAAGGTTATCGAAAAACTTTTCTTCTGCATAGGTTCTATAAAATTTTAATTTTGATTCCTGTTCTACTGAATTATTGTGTTGTATTGTGCCAATTAAGCATAAGACATTTAACTCACTGCCGAAAAATGCAAAATTATTTTACTAGTGAATAAGGTTTAATATAGTATTTTGAAAAAATGGTATTGAAGACGTGAATGGTAATAATAAACTGCTTGAAAGGGAGAATCGGAATGTGAACGAGTAATTCAGATACGGTCACCAAACACGGCTAAAACCGTTTAAAGCAATGTTTCTATTCTTAATAGTGGCTTTTCACTAGGGCGCTACTGAGAAGTATGTTTCACTTTAGAATTTGCCGCAAATATGCTACAAATCAAAGACTTAGGCATCACTTTTCAATCAAATCTTTATTTTGTTAATCACATAACAGAAATCTCTAGTAGGGGATTAAAAATATTGGGATTCATAACAAGGCTAACAAGAAATGTTAACAATATAAAGTGAATTAAATTGTTATATTTTGCCTATGTAAGAAGTCAACTTGAGTACAATTCTCCTGTCTGGAACCCACATTATTATATAAATGTACAAAGAAAATGTACAAATTTTTTAAATGGTTACTCCATCAATTATGTTGAACTAGAACACTTTGTTAATTATATGAATAACCTCAAAATGTCAGACAGAAGATTTTTTACTGACTAGGTATTTCTAAATACAATTCTAAATGATTTAATTGATAGTACGGTAAAGCCAGAATTGATAAGCTTCCGGATTCCACAACGCAATACTAGAAGTCAGGATTTATTTTAGTGTAGAAATTCTGGGACTAACTACCATGTAGGTATATTCCTCTTTGTCCAGAATACTAATGGAGGGAAACAATTATACCAAGTCAGTGGGCATCTTCAATGTATCTTTAAACAAATATAAAATGTTGTTAATGAAGCAATTCAGTTATGTACAAGAAAATAATGCATATTTCTTAATATTCATATGTAAAAGCCCCGAAAAAGGGCGTTAATTAATAAATTCAATTAAATTAATACATTAAATTATTTGAAATGAATATTGATATGTTTATAAATAATTGTACTGTGAAATTACACAAATTATTAAAATAAAATCAACTTGTGCGGGATTTGAACCCACAATCTCCGCATCTGACAAATACAAGTATAAATATAACATATCATGTGATCAAAATTTTTCATTATTTTTCATAAATTCTTTACCAACAGCAGGCATAGTAAAGAAAGTAACACAATAAACAAACAGCTCAAAGGGAATAGCAGAAAAGGCCACCATTTCACAAATTGCGCCGTAATGTGTTCGTGTATCCTGTAATGACAATGCGGTGTTTGTGGTATAGTCAATTTCCCGAAGCGATAAAAATAAAAATAGACACGAGAAAAGCGAATCCAATGCATCACTGAACAGGTAATTGGTAGAAGTGTGATTTAAAAAAGTAAATACTGCTCAAGCATACCAACGATGACGAGACTTAGGAGGCTAAAGGAAGTGGGATAGGGAAGACAACGGGAAAGAAAAAGTATGTAAAGAACACGGCTATTTTCAGATGTGGTCACCAAACATGGCTGAAGTTATTTAATTTCGGCTATGGAACGATTTGCTGGCCACTGTCTTTCCTCCCTCCAATGACCTGTTTTTCCTCTCCTCAAAAATACCCTAAAAACAGTATCTCCATAGATGATCACTGGAAGACCTGAAGAAATAAATTTCCCTCAGAGCCTACATCATCTTTGGAGATGCTGTGTGGAGAGTCTTTTTAAGGAAAATAAGAATAAGAAGTTGTGGGAAGGTAAAAGGTAGGAAGGGTGGATAGGAATCTGGGGGTAAGTATATCCAGGCGTGACGGAATGTCCAAGTCAGGAAGCCCATTGCGATGGGTCTAAAGAGTCCGGCTGGAGAGTTCAAAGGGGCCCTCTCAAACTTCGATCTCCCTACCCAGCCCGCCACGCAGCTAGTGACAGGCGCACCCACCGCCAAGACCCGGACAAACGCCTCCCGTGAGTTCGGGCAACCCTGTTAAATCACCAACGTAATAAACAACCTATGGGAAAGATGTTGGTCATCCAATTAATGGTTGCATAGGTGGTGGTGCTCATTCCAGCCTTCTAATCGCCTATTCTTCCCCACTCTCTTCAGTCTTAAATCTTACCCCGATTGGGGATACCATAGCCCCACCGGCTCCCAGATAGTTGGGACTCTTGTGTGGTATTCACTTTTAAAAATAAATTTTGAAAAATTCTCAATTTACACAAAACTAAAAACGGAATATCAATTGCTTTTTTTCTCTAAGCCCTAACCTATAAACTTATTTTATTGTGTTAAAATAATACTTTCGATATTTCAAAAAGTTTGAATAATACATTTAGCCAGAAGTAATTGGACTTAGAAATTATGCTCAATTCTTGCACACGGACACGCTCACAACAGACTGTTTTTTTATACACTCGGAAAATACAAAGACAATGGGAATAATTGTATTATACAGAACACACGGATCCAGTAGTATTCACCGTTTATTTCTAGAAGCCCGTGGAGAATTCATTTACAGGATCAAGGCGTGTTAATTGAGTCGGCAGAATAGAGACTTATCCCTTTGTTTTATTGCACAATGTGCCATGCTACCGGCGTGTTTGAATTAATAAGTAGGTTGGTAGTATGGTGTTAGATAATATCTTTTGTGATCAATCTGCGACGAAAAATTAGATGCAATTCATTTAATTAAATGTGGAAATCTAACAAGATGCAATAATAAGATAAAATGTCTTAACCTCCCCCCCATAATACGTCCATTACAATAATTAGTATTATTAATGTTAAGTTAATTAATTTTATTTATTTCGTCGTGTTAAATAATAGTACGACGGCGAAAACGACGTCGAAATTCAAGCTGCGTTAAAATAACAGACCGGAAATTGGTCAAATAAGCAGTAACAATAATTCCGCTTTCTTCAGGTGTGTATTACTCCATTGCTTGTTGTCAACTAATTCTCTAACATTTAAAACATAAATGTCAAAGCATGGTGACATTTTACACCATTTGCAAAATTATGGCACATTTACATTATAACATAACTTTTGCCCTACCTTCTATAATCAAGTACTTTACTAATCAATTCATTAAACCAACATACCTGGTTATCCTGTAGTTCATAAAACTAGAAGATAAATCGTCTACAAAATAGTTTTTAAAAGGAAGACGGAGTGCTCCGAGGAAGAAATAAATAAATAAAATACGATCCCATGACAGTTGATCCCCGACAGTTGACCCGCCGACTAGAATACTATGGACTTAATGTAAAGAAATCAACCCGTAAAAACAAGTTTTTTGCTATTTTGTAATTTTTTTATAATGTTTTTAAAAATGGTTTGACTGACCCAGAAACTGGAATAGACAACTCTGCCGCCAAATGCCGATCAAGTAGAACCAATATTTATTTTGTATATTATCAGCTGTAATTTTTTTTTAAATTAAGCTCCCACTGGAAGCCGAGGGAAAAATAATTTCCCTCAGGACATGTGTCATCTTTTGGGATGCTATGTGGATGGTCTTTTTAAAGGAAAGGAAGGAGAGGAAGTTCTGAGAAGATAAAAGGTATGAGGGTTGGGTAGGAATCTAGTGATCAGTGTGTCCAGGAGTGACAGATAAATGAGAATATTGCTTTCATTGCGGTGCAAGGCGATGAAACCGGACCACTTGGAGTGACCTATGGCTGGTGCTGCGGTACCCAAACCCTCCTACCAAATTGAGTGATGTCATCCTATTTCAGAGAAATTCATATATGTCCGCATATATGAATTTGCTAGATTGCTACAAAAATTTACATTGTCATCGACAACGAGTCCATCTTTCAGCTCATTTTCCGTTTCCGAGAAGTGCATTCGTTCATTACTGAAAACAAAAGTGATATTAAAATAGATGTATTTAAAAAAAACATAGATTTAGTTTAAATTGTACCAGTCTGAAGGTGAACCAGTCCTGTCATTAAAAAAAGCGTATAGAGTACAAGAGTGATGCACGGAAAAACTTAACCTAAGGCCGAATTAACCTTATTGAATAAAATACGGAAATCGATACATTCTAATGGCGTTAAACCTACCCTTATTACGAACCGAGTAAGTATGAAATAAGTTAGAAATCTTTGAAACTGCATCAAACGAGGACGGCTTCATTCTAGTACAAAATAACTTGGATCCAATTTTCTTTATTTCTTCAGGTCGGTTGGTACTTAGCAATAAAGGACGTGTAGCTATTAGTCCAACGTCTCCTTTTTCCACTAAACCGAGGTCAGCGTCAACATGCGATAGTTTTCACGGGCTCTTTGCGGCTTGCGAATAGTATATCTTAATGGGCTCTTCGTTTGTGTGATTCATTATTAATTTCATGTTAATGGTTTAAAATATCTCTTTTAATTGAGTTCTTGTTTTTTAAAGGCCCTCGCTTGTTGTTTTAACTCGATCATTTGGCACTTCATATGTCTATATAAATTTGTTTATCACGTTTCTGTTTTAGTTTGGGATCCTACCTTTTAATCTCACCAGAGTTCGCATAATCGTGGTTCTTAGTACGAGCTGTCAAATCGGAATAATAAATATTGTAGTATCTACCGATATGTAACATTTCTTTGAAAAATTGTGCAGTTCCTTATTTGACATTTTAAATTTTTTTTACGCAAAATATTTATGGTATATATTTAAGTATTTTGACTTCAGTGGAAATTTTTGTTGTGTTTTATTAAATGAGAGAAAATTGGAAACATTATGTAATTTAAATTTCTTTCATTGCGCTAGTATTTTAACAATGCGATTTATTATAAAAATTGAGTGAATGGAATGGGAGGAGGAAGGAAATGAGGTCTCGTTAAAATGTGTGTGACTTTCATAAAGCCTTCAAGAGTTGTGGAATGATTGCAAATATGAATGGAGATTTTATGTGTCGTGTAAATATTGTGTGTTTTATTTATTTGTATACTGAATTCAGGGGTTCTGAAAAACAGAAGTTTCCAAGAAGGTCAAAAGATAAATATTTTATAATAAAATGTCAAAGGTTCCGGAATCTGGACTGACGGATTGAAACAAATAATAATAGGGTCCTAAATAAACAAGAATAATGACATTGTGTCGAAACGTCGCTGTCGCTTAAGTTGAGGGGGAAAATTTGACTTCCCTATCCAAAGACTATTGTTTATATATATTATCGCTTTATATTCATACATTTCAGTAGAAGTGCCTATGTACAAAGAATCATTTATACAATAGGAATAAATTCATGTTGTCTTTATGTATGATTTAATTGGAGTGAATGTTTAAGAATAATAATAAACATTAAAATGGCTAGAAAAGAGTGGCTTTTTAATTTTACCTCTACGGTGGCGTTTGAGAGGGGAATATGAATGATTACATAAGAGGAAAGCTCATTTCAAAGGCGTGAAGCTTAGACTTTGGAGGTAGGTTACTATTTTTAGAGGTTGGTCGGGATCTAAAAAGCCATCTTATTACTGCAAGAAGGGAAGTTTCCATTTTCAACAACGAAGGAGATTATATGGCAATACTCAAAAGCAAACTTAATGGGTTCGCTGCTATTAGTGAATTTGTGTTTAAATATCATATTATGGAGAAAAAACATGTTTTTAAATGGTAAACATGAATTCAAAAATCTTTTGTCGAAAAAACAGGATTTCTTTTAACACGTCCAGCCAAAATAAAATTGTCTTTTTTGATATTAGTTTTGATTCTTGTTTTTGGATTTTGAAAGCACAACATTTTTTGAGTGTTTATTTTAGGTATTTTTAAATTAAATAATTTTTATCTATTATTGTAAAATTTATATTATATATTTATATTTATTTGGAAAAGTTTATTTTATACTAGCTGCACTCGGTCACGAGTTGCTGTGGCTCGGTCAGTCTGTGCAAATAGAGAAACAATAGAGCGTGTACTTTTACGTCTAACAGATGCCTTGTTTTTTTGTTTTGAAGTTTTTGTCCAACAGATTATCAGTTTTTCACAAAAAGCATGTTTTTACTTGTCAAAGGTGACATCTACGTAATATCGGTAAGTAAAACACACGCGTGTTCGAATGTAACGTTGTGTCAACATTTCAAAGTAATCGTTGAAGAACTTTCGGAGATTTAAGAATTTGAACAAACGAACATGTAGGTACATATTTATTTATACGGAAATATATTGTATGTATTTCATATAATTTATATATTTAAGAAAATTTTATTTTATTAATTGATTTGTTCTGTTGGTACCGATTACCGATAGATACCGATGGACTTGTTATAAAACATTGTTAGTTTCGATCCATTTTTGATAAATAAAGGGAAACGAAAATTATTTTTTTTATTAAAAAAAAACTGGATGTAGAAGTTGAAAAATTCAATATATTTAAGTGCGATCAATATTGATATGATTAGACACTTTACAGATTTTTTTTGTTATCAATTCTATTGAATATTCTGAAGCAATTATAAAACAATTAATACTTACATATTCATTAAATGGGAAAACAGATTTAATGGTAAGTGTTCCACAGAGTAAAAACTTTTATTATCGCAATAATGAATTTTGATCTTTATCGTAATTATTAATTTAGATTAAACTTCATTCAATTTAAAATAGAGTTTTGACAAAATACGATCACATAAATAAGTCATCTTCATTACAGAATAATAACGCCGAAATAGCTGACAGAAAAGTAAAAACCTAAAATACATGCAGAAATTAACAATTGACTTATAAAGTACGGTGAAAGAACCCTATACCATATTGCACCAAAAATATTCATTAAACTACTAATGACAAATAAAAATAATGGCATTTGTACTGTTAAATTCAAATATAGATGATTAGTATTAATTATATTGATTGTGCTGCTAATTGGAATTCACATAACGAGATATAATTTAAAATACCTCATTTACCTCATTATATCTATTAAATTAGTGATGTGACTATTCATTTGTTCTTACTTTGTTTATAAAATGCTTGTAGTGCTATTTATGTATTTATATTTATACTATTCTGTTTATTTAACACATTAATTGTTAGTCTATCGGTATCATTATTTTACATACGTACCATGTCATTACAAAAAAAACTTAATAGTCTGACTAACTCCACAAGTAGTTTAGCAGGTTTAAATGTTAATAAGTTAATAAAATAATACCGATTTTATAAATTATATTGACTAAGTTTAAAAAAAGTAAATAGTTCCGTTATAATGTTATAAAAGTATTTTCTCATGTAGACCCATATACATGTGACGTAATAAAATCTACCAATTACACATTTACAAGAAAAAATTCTCTAATTCTTCAATAAACGGTTAAAATTTTCCGCAACCCACCTCCGTTTGATGCCTTCCTTACTTAACTTTTTAATTAACTTCGTTTTTATAAAGTTTTCAAGTCGAGCCTGCACATGACGGATAATTTAAGATTTTTTTTCCGGAGTCCTTGGGTTTGAATTCAAGGATTGCACGTTATTTTCGTCCGTAATTAAAAATATTTATTTATTAATGCCTTTTTAGGGGCTTTTACACTTACATTACTAAACTGCCGCAGTAATAAACTTTTGTGTTTATTAAGTGATAAATTGAAGATGTCCACTGACTTGGTATATTTATTTCCCTCCAAAAGTATTTTGGGCATTGAAGAATCCATATAGTAGTTTATCCTAGAATTTCTGCACTGAAATAAATCCTCACTCTTGTTTTATGTAGTGGAATCCAAAAGCTTATCAATGCAAGCAGCTCTGGACAATCAAATGCATAATTTAGAATTTTATATAGAAATACAAATTCAGTGAAAATCCTTAGACAATTTAAGCATATTCATTTCATAAGAGTGTTAGTAAAATGTAATAGTTTAATACACTTTATATTGTGATATAACATTTGACTTTGACCTGTACTTTGACCTGCGATGTTATACGTTATATCGACATTTATATTCGTAGAGCCCTAAAACTAGGTTTTCTTGAATGCCAACAAATTTATTCGCATTTGTTTTGTAATTTTAAATTCATTTGAAGACGGAGAGTATACTTACAGAAAACATTAATACGATAAATGATAAACGTAATGTTTTTAATGGGAAATTTTTTTTTTTTTTTTAAGATTTACACAAGCTAAGCATTTATCAAAATTAAATCAGAAATATGAACCTTTTCTTATCGTTCTTCGGTACATTTTACAAAATGTTGAATATCCTCAAAAAATACCTTGATGGTTTTTCTTTTAAAAATTAATAAAAATTTTGAAAAAATAATAAGGTTGTTTTTTTTTCATAAACACTCAAATGTTTTTTTTTAATGTAGAATACGAAACATTGGTTAAGTATTTTAAAAATACTTAACTTAGTTTCAATATCATTTTTGTGTAGTTTTAAAACTATTTTCTTGTCAGAAATATAACCCTCAATTTCTAAAAGATATTAAAAATATTACTTTCTCAGCAAGTTTTGCTTCCAATAAATACGATTTTAGCAGAGGATTCAGTAATTCACCTATTTCCTGTACTAAAAATGCTGAAATACGAATCTGCAATTCAGATGAGGTGTTTTCCATATTAATACCTCCGAAGATTATTTTTTGCCATTTGGCTTGATTGGTACAACTCCCGTAAGCATAACTTCGATGTTTAATTTTAAAATTGGCCAGTGGATTATTGAATTTAAAATTTGCGCAATCGAGCCGATTAGTTTCCGCGAGAGGAACATTATGCTGCAAAACCTACTCGGTAATATTTCCATCAATTTTCAAGTCAGAGCTTTGGGCTATATTATTTTGGAATTAATATATTCGAGATAAATGCAACATGGTATCACTTCTACACACATAATTTTCTCGTATGGACATTAAAATGATGTACGAAACTCAAAAAATAAAAGCGATAATGATTAATATATTTTTTCAGAAATTGACGTTTTGAAAACAATCTAGATAATACGGGGGATATAAACGATTAGTAGAAAATGTTGCTCATAATCACGCACGTACGTACTGCGTATAGTGGCCGTAATTCGACAGTATTAGACGATGACAGATTTTTAAACCGCTCGATCCCCAGGTATAGAAACCTGTTAAGACGGTGATCGAGCACTTTGCTAACAATCTGGTTGATTTGATTAATATCGATCGGTTGCGCAGTGAAAATGTGAAAAAGCAGCAATATCCAATTGCAGCACTATCAGAGGAACATTTAAAATCGACTTATCAAAGCAAATACGGGACGCATAATCGAATTGGCCGAACACTTACTAAATGAACTACGAAGCAATTCAAAACAGACCGGGTCAATGATATCGCAAATGTCATCCGAAGAATCGTGAAGTCGCTACTAAATGCGAAATGCGAAAGTGACCGCTTTTTTGAGGATTCGAACAAAGTGGTTCCAGTCTATAAAAGTCTTGCATGAATATTATTATGAGTTTAGGGAACAAGAACTAACAAATTATTTACGTAAAATATTTTTTTTAACCGCTGGCAATGTTTGTAAGATTGCAGCACTGCCTCGCACCGACGTCAGCTGCTGAGCGCTAGCCATTTTGAATCTGATTCTCCGTTGACAGTTAGTTCTTATTTCCTCCTTCTGATAAATTTTTAATTGTTTCGTGGATAAATTCAAATGAACAATAAAGTTTGATTTATTTCAATCAGTGTTTTAATTTATAAACTAGATACAGATAATCTATGGGCACCACGATCGATTAAGGTAAGCCAACGATCCATTTACCTGAACACCATATGAGTAAAGATTTTCAACCGAGAAGTATACGGCCCTCTTAACTGTATAAACAAAACCAAAGCTGCAGTGGCGGATTCAAGAATATTTATTTATTTATAAGTAAGACTGTTCTAGTTTATTTACTACTAATTAGTAAATACGTTGCTTAAAGGAAAGTACTTCGGTACTCCAATAGAACCCAAAAAGTATTTTTCTGTTGTTTCAGCCCTCAATAAAGTTAAATTAGCTTTCCTTCGAGATTATTGCCAAATCGAAAGTATCAGATTAAGATCGAGTAAATATTTTATAAGAATATTTACCTACTTAAAATATTTACTTTTGTATTTCAAATGCTTACAATCTTATGAACTTTTGTATTAATTACTACATTATATCCATGCTTTTCTACCGTATCTTAGGCAGGAGGGCATTTTGTAAAATACTGAAATCGTATTAAATTTAATAATTATTTTATAAGTGAATATTTTATTTTATTAATCTTATTCAGGTAGGTGGGTATATAATATAACCACGTTACCTAATTAGTTGTAAGGTACCGTTGATGTATATTACCCCTTTACTAATTGTAATATCATTGAAATTGGTCTAAGAGCTCACCCGTAGATGGCACTATAGTCTATTAGGTTACCCATAAAGCATTTAGCTCTTGAGAATTGTAGAGACCGAGTGTGTGACAAATAAGGTGGGAAACTCCAGGTCGGGGGCATTGTCAATCGATTACATCAAAGTTTTTATTTAATAAGAGAGTTTTCATGAAGGGAATAGATACCACCCTAATAAACGCGTTACATATACCCTATACACCATAAATTATTGGTTATTTATATTTATATTAAATTTAAATGCGTTTATTAATGAGGCCTTTAGTAAGTAGTGCCTAACGGCTTGTGAACTAACTATAGGTTTGAAAGAATACGATGAATTTGTTCCGCTCGAGCGATTGGCGTCATGTATATGCATTTACCATATTGTTTAATTAACATCATTCCTCAAATATTAATATAGAAAAATATAAATTTACTTAATGCCGATAAACCCACCTAGATTTCACAGTTCATCCCATATTTTTAGGTTCAATAAATTTGGCAGATTATGGCAAGCGAACGCTCAAAACGTTTTTGTTAATTAGCAAATTATGCCAAAAATCGCTTAAGTGGTCTACCGTATTTATTATATAAAGCGGGTGTCTCTTCTCGTGAGGAAATTCAGATTTGAACCACTCGCTCGACAATTCAACAAGTTGTGGCGGCGTCTCCGTGTTCCAATAGTGAATACAAGTTCACTGCAAGTTGTTGTACTCATGAGGAATTCTTCCAAATATTATTATGAATTTCATTGATTAAGAAAATATTATGCATTCCAATTAATACACTTTTTTACTCACTTTAGAAAATAACATCCTACGTAATAAATGAAAGCATTTGATGTTTGGTCGGTTGAAAAAAAAATTAAATCCAAAAACTTTTACAGACTTTAGACAGTTAGTAGATGTGGCTATTAGTACATAACAATATTGAGAGCTCCTTTTGAATATTATTCATTCCCCACACCATGTTAAGAATAAATGATATAAGAAGGTACTTAGATTTTCTCAAGACAGATGATACTATTCTATAAAGAAACTCGATTGCAGTTAATTGAATTAGATAGAATCCATGAAAATTACTCGGAATTAGGATTAAAGTGTTTAAATGGGACTTAATTTAATTATTGAAGATAATATTACCGATTTTTAACGAAAATTTGAAACAGAAAAATATAAGGTCGCATCTGGAACTTGAAAATAGGACGTTTGCCTTGCCGGAGCGCTGCTCTACCAACTGCGCTAATGGACCCTATTTTCTTCAAACATATTAAACTGTATATTCTTCTTTACGTATTTATCTTTACGTATGTGCAAGATTCAATTCAAACCAAGTGCAATCTAGATAGGGTCTTGGAGAAAAAAATACTGTTTGTATTTTAATGTGCGACATCTATTGACTTTTTTGTGAGTCTAGGAAGAACATTTTATTTTATTTTTGAAATAACATAATGAATAAAACTTTAAAAAATACTTTTTAGACCTATTATTTTTTAATTCCTATAGCATCGAAATAAATTATCTGTCCTCAATCTAATATATCGTTTCATTGTTCACGTAATCTATTAATTTAATTAAAAAACATTTAGAATAGATTCGACGGTCTCCGTTGTAGAGGGGTAAAACTCTCGAATAGCAAGCTGTCCAAATTCCGGCACACGTAAGTAATTTTTATTTGAATTAATTTGTGCTATTTCAAAATTTACTCATTTACAATAATATATTTAATATGCTATATTGACTATCCTAAAACCGGAAACCTTCCTAGTTGGACAGTCGAAAGCTTCCTTGCATACAATGCAATGAATATCATAAAAAATATATATATTCCAAAGTGGAAGATACTCTTAGTATCGTCCTGGGGTAAGACCGCCATTCAGAATCAAAACGTTGCTTGAAATGGCTTTAGAAATGTTTGGTGACCAGATCTGAATAGCCAGATACTTCCTCAACTTCCTATGTTCCATTTTCTTCCCCTCTCCACTAAATTCAGGCTCAAAAAATACCCCGATTGGGGATGCGGATAGACTTATTATCGATGACGAATTCTATTAAGAGTGGGTTATAGGGCATAATGGTGATTTGCTGGAAAACGGCTCCCTAAAACGGCTTAATACTACCTTTCGTATGTCATTCTCAGACTTCATATTTTTTTATACCAATTAATGGACTATTATTTTTCAGTCTGCCTATTTTTTTTTTGTAGTTGTTGTAGGCATTCGACTATAAAAAATAAAAACATTGATACACCATACAACCCACTTTTAAAACTTCGATCCATGATTATCGCATTAAAAAACGGTTTTACACAATATTTAAAATTTAAAATATGTATATAATACACACATCTGTAGAAGTACGGCCTTTTATTATCGTTATGATATCTGTGGATATTAACAATTAAATAAATACTTCATCTTGCACCAAATTTTCAACACATTTACACTGTTTTACTTATTACGGGTGAGAAGCCCCCGAGAACGGTAGTGGGACTATACGCTCCTTGTTTTGCGGCTTATATATTTCTAAAATGCCATCAAAATGTTTCATTAATGGGTCTAAAAGTAGAATACCGACTCACTTGAAGCATTGCAATAATCTAAAGAAGCTACGAAAACAGTAAGTACTCACAAATTCTCTTTTTTCATATAAATTTGTCGCATTGTATATTTTCAAGTGTCAAATTCTTTGAAACGTGTAAAATCCAACATTCTATATGCGTTACTTTTCCTAACGGTTAGCACTAACGTCATGTTGTTTACTGGCGGCATCTTTATGCAAGTGTGTGTGAGAGAATTCATTGTCTTTACGCGCTCTGACTAAGTGGGAGATAGAACGTTTTTTCATAGGGCACGTTTGGTAATTGAACCAAAAATTACCATCTCACGCCGGATCATTTTTAGTTCATATCACCTTTCCGCGTATAAACACGTAACCATTCACACATTGTCAAATCAAAGATATTCTATCTATGTGTTGTGTTGTACAGTTTCAAATAATTATATTATTTTTCTCTTTGTAGATCAACACATGATTTATCCATAGCAGCCGGAAAAAATACTCCAAACAAGGTATGCTTCGAGCAACAAATGAATTTGAGTGCGTTGGAGTCACGGGGGTGGGGGGGGGGGTTCTGGACTTATTCATCATAATATAATTTTTTTTTTGCTTTTTTATTTAGGAAAAAATACAGCAAAAACACCAACATACGATAGAACCAAATGAGTCTACTGTAAATATTGCACACAAAGGACCAAACTTGGAAGATTTAGACCACGAGGATATTCTTATTGGTTCATCAGCCACTACTGTCGAAAAGGTACTTATATACTTCAAATATCTCGCATTTACTATTCGTCACCTCATTTGGATAGGGTTCTAACTTCATTTAACTTGTTCTGAGATATGAGGTGTCAAAGTTTGAAAAGACGATTTCTCATAGCCTATTTACCTATATTTAGAGATGGCAAAATTTAGCATTAATTTTCAGATTTTTTAGCATTAACAATTGGAAATTTAGGGTTTTATAGCATTTTGAGGCATAATTTAGCGTTTTGTAGCAAAATAGAAAAAAATGTATTTCGTGAATGTTTTTAGCGCATATTTTAAGTATTTTTGATAAAATATATGTTTAACCTTCATTTGCAAGTACATATTTCCATGTGAAAGATTATAAATAATTATTTTCAATATTAAATTAATAAGGAAGGAAACTCTAAGTACGGGTCGAACACAAACACAACAAATGCAGATTGCGATTAACATCAATAGGCGTAATTTATTTCACACAAATTGTGTAATGTCAAAAAGCTATTTTAGCCTACAGTATAAAAATATTAAATATTTACACATAAAATAGTAACAAAATTATAAAAAATCGTAGGAAAGGCTTAATAAAAAGAAAATAAAGGCATAATACTTTTCCCTGCACATTCACATGAAACTACCTTCCTTATGCATTTTTCTCAATTATTCTTTAGTTGTATAGGACTAAATATTACTGTATCAGCTTCTCCAATTTGTATGGTTCTTTGACTTACGAAATACGCTATATTCTCGGAAAGCGTTTAAATTCAGCGTACAGTATAAATTAAAAATATTAAATATTTACACATAAAATAGTTACAATATTGTAAAAAGAGGTAGGACAGGCTTCCAAAAATGAAATAAAGTAGGCATATTTGAAATACAGGTAAATACAAAAAACAATGTAAAAGGCACTTTACTGATTGAATGATAGCATTGCGCACGTTTCAATAGTGGGCTCCTTCATTCTCGTACGCCTGTCAGTCAATACCCGGTATTTTCGGGAAATTCGCGCCTATTTCGCTAAATAGAATAATTTAGCTGAAATACGGCCAAAATCACGTTTTTCGCGTTAATTCGCGAAATAGAAATCACCGGAAACACTTTCAAATGCCTTGAAACGCAAAGAAAACTGATAAATGCCCTATTTTCAAACCATAAATATTTTTTCGCGTTTTTAGTTAAAACGAAATTTTGCCATCTCTACCTATATTCCTGATATATCGGAACACTTATTACATGCACCTGCTTTAGCCCTCATGAAGTATATTGTCGAAAGGCGAGAATTTTTATGATTTCTATGACGCGTGTTCCCAACATCGTAATAATAGGTTTGTATTTTACTAAAATTTTATTTTATGTTCAGGACCAAAAAGACAGCAATTTTTTGGGGAAAAAACCTGTGACCAATGACCAAGGATGGAGCTGTGAAGAATCAGAGCAAGAGCTTGTTATTGAAAAGGCGATAGAAGAAAGCGATGATATTTGCATAGAAGGGCGGAGAGTAGTACAATTTCATTATTTTTTTAAACAACTCCAATGTATTAGTCAACATGATTCCCTTTTTAACTGCAATTTAAAGCATTTACGATTTACCTCAGAAAATAGAAATGGTTTGAACTCTACTTTTAATTTAAAATGTGTGTTATGTGGTAAACATTTTAAACTTAAAACGTCCGAAAGCATACAAGAAGGCATTGGCATCAACGAATCTTTTGTGTCGGGAATAATGAGCATAGGATCGGGTTATTCGGGCATGGAAAAACTATGTGCTACCCTTGAAGTTCCGTCCTTATCTATTGCTGGATATGGAAAATGCCATAAGAAGGTTTGTGAATGGTGGGAGAAAACCAAATTTACCAGTATGGCTGCGGCAGCCGATGAAGAAAAAAAACTAGCTATTCAAAGCGGCGATGTTGATGAAAACGGGACGCCAATGATCACTGTAGTAGCTGATGCATGTTGGTCTAAACGATCTTATAAAACCAACTACTCCGCCCTCTCAGGAGCTGCTACGATAATCGGTTACCGCACAAAAAAAATTATTTACATGGCAGTTAAAAATAAGTACTGTACGAACTGCGCAAGAGCTATAAATTTGAAAATTCCTGTGCCCGAGCACACATGCTTCAAAAATTATGTTGGTTCTTCAAGCGGAATGGAAGCTGAAGCAATTTTAGACGGATTTCAACAATCGATAAGTATGTACGGTCTTATATATTCAACCCTCATTGCCGATGGAGACTCCAGCACTTACGCCAGAATCAGAAGTAGTCACCCATATCCCAATATTACAGTACAGAAAATAGAATGCTCTAACCACTTAATTCGAAACTACAGCAATCAAATTGAAAAAATTACGAAAGATACCGGCTTTCCTTTGGAATTTAGAAAAATTGTTTCAACCAACAAACTTCGTCTTACGAAGGCGGTAGTTGGAGCTGCAAATTACAGGATGCAATCAAATAGTACATTAGACCAAAAAATTATCGATTTAAGGAAAGATTTATTAAATGGACCCAAACATGTTTACGGTGAACATAAAGATTGTTTACTGTACTTCTGCAAATTTAAAATTGATCCAAATAAAACATTAGACCACAATCACGTTCCAAAGTTACAAAACAATATTATATTTTCAAAAATTATGGAAGCTAATTCTCGTCTTGTCAACAATGCCCGGAGTCTAGTACATTGTTTAGACAGTAATATTGTTGAGAGTTTCAATGGAGTTATTGCAAAATTTATTGGTGGAAAACGAATTAATTATTCTTTAAAACAGTCATAATATATGGGTCGTTGTGCAGCTGCAGTAGTTTCTTTCAATTCCAAGCGACCGTATTATTCTTTACATAAGCAGATTTTCAACAGGAGCCCTAGTAATTTTTTGAAACGATTAGAATTGAAAAGAAAAAAAAGAAGAATGGCTTCTAAAACAAACGATAAAAGATCTTTACGAAAAAAACAAGGGAGACATTTACTTACAAAATCAGGAGCACCTGATATCCATTATGGCGAATTGTGCGAAAAAATGGATATGGAACATGATGCATATGAATGTGCTAAGGCAGAATTCTTAAAGCTACTCGACATTTCAAAAAGTGAAAAGAAGGCAGTTGAAAGACGAACTGTCTTGCAGTCTGATAGCGGGGAGTGGCTGCAACGCAGAAGAAACATGTTAACAGCTTCTTTATTTGGTAATATCTGTAAACGAAGTCAAACCATCAGTTGTGCTAATTTAGTTAAATCAATATTATACGGCCGCTCTATAGATAATATAAAATCTGTGCAATATGGTAGAGACCATGAGCAAGTTGCAAAAAGGCAACTTTGCATCCAAGAAAATATTGTGGTCGATGACTGTGGCTTATTTATTGATGAAATTTTCCCATTCTTAGGAGCCACTCCAGATGGTTTGGTAAATGATAGTACAATATTAGAAATTAAATGTCCGATTTCTGCTAGTGGGATGCTATTTGAAGAAGCAATAGCAAAAAAAAAAATTACGTTCTGGAAGGAAGATAAAAAAAAAAAAAATTTTTTACAAATACAAATCACAACTGGTATTATCAAGTACAGGGTCAACTTCACATTTCCAATAAGTCTGTATGTATTTTTGCCGTCTGGTTGGGTGAAGCAATTCCATTAAAGATAGAAATAATAAAACGAGATGACAAATTTTGGGGAGAAAAGATGGAAAGCAGATTAAGTACTTTCTTTATGGATTGTTTATTACCAGAAATCATAGATCCTAGATTTAAAAGATCAATGCCCATTCGTGACCCACAGTATATTATATCCGCGTTGGAGAAAAAACGAAAAGCAGCGACACAAATTCGAACAGAAAAACTTAAAAAATGCAAGAAAAATCTGTTACGTGTTATTGAAACTAATGTAAATATTGTTCAAATTTTATATTCTGATACGATTTTAGATAACTTCCTGAAGAGCTCACTCTCAAGAACCCTTCCTTGAAGTTCCTTTTATTTAATGTATTAAACATATACACAGGGTGTTGAGGGACGTACTTGAGTTACTTTAACCAGTAAATCCTGATATTATTTGCAGTAAAAACTGTAAATGAATTTACGGTCACCGGTGACATTTTCGATGTTCGATGTGACATTTCCGGTGACATTTTGAAAAAGTCACAGGAGAACAAAATTTTATTTACATTTTTTCTCTAAATAATGTCAGGAATCACTGGTTAAAGTAAGTCAAGTACGTCCCTTAACATCCTGTGTATATTAAAATAAACCTTTGTTCCACCGCAGGGGAAGCTTATGGCGCAGACTACGCCAGTCGAAGAATACCATCATCACTGCCATGGTTGCCTGGATGGAGTCCCCCCTGATGGCCTTCAAACGAAACAGGGGCCTGTCAAATATCCCCCATGAACATTTATTATCATATACTATATTTTTTGTTCCTTTTCTGTTCCATTCTATGTATGAATGCATTGTTATTTTGTCAATATTTGTACTATTTTTGTACATTCTGGAATAAACTCTCATTATTATATTTGTTTTATTAAAATAAAGAGTGAGTGTCGCTGCAGTTTTGTCATGGTTTTCTGCGGCCTTGCACGACAGCTACTGCCATGGTTAAAAATATTGTTGTTTAGTTGTACTAAATAACACAGAAAAATTAAAAAATAAAAAATATAAAAAAACTTTATTTTATTTCTCGAGGTCAATATATAAGAAGAATAATACAAGATTGCCATTACGGAGAATCAAGCAAAGCAACACTTTAACATTACAAATACAGTAACAATAAAATGTATAACATGATAACATTAAATAACGTGTAAAATTTATTGATAATAATTTAATGGATTACTTGAACCATGAGATCCCAAACACCGTTTATAATGGAATAGCGCTCACTCCTACCTACCTACACTCCAGTCCCTAACGAAACGCGACCACGAAAGGAACCAAGCAACCGCTAACGGTGCAAAACGCCGCTTACGGTTGCTTTCCTCCTTTCACATAATATCGCGAACTTAAAAACCTATTGTCAGCTTTTCAAACCTAATATGAATTACAATAACAAGCAAATGATGAAACATTTGTAAAAAAGATCATACTAAATACTCTACCAAAATAGTAAGTTCCATAAACAAGCCACATTTTGTTATTGGTTTGTTTTTTTACTTGAATATCTATATGTCTCTTCATAACTCACGTATAATGTTGAATATTGTACATCGGTGAAGGCATCCTTACTGCCACCTAGCGATCTAATAATAAACATATTTTGGTAGTTTCGGAAATCTGCCTTGCCTATTATATGCCTTTAAGTTTTCGTGGCAATCACGCACACACGCGCGGACTATAACGCGGGGGATAAATGTCGGCCTTATCGAATCAGGGTTTGGCTCGGTTCGTAGAGTTATCGACTCCTATTCCTGGGGAGGAAGATACAATCCTCAGTAAAACCAACATTTTTGAAAGACAAAGTTTTGAAAGACATTTTGAAAATAGATGTATTAAAGTAAAAAAACATTTTTTTAACGGTGGATTTTTTCCTTTCTAATAACTTTACTTTGTTGGAGACATGAATCCGGTATAATGGAAGTCACGTAGTGTATTACTCAACTAAAGAAGTAAAATATTGCGGGTGATCTAGCCATAGTCATGTATTTTTACTATTTGTCAAAAAACTATTACAAAAACCCGAACTTTCAGTAACAAATAAGTGGATCTTTTTTACCATTTTTTCAATAAACTATCACGGAAACCGAACTTTCAGTATCAAATACGTGGATCTTGTTTAATATTTTTCAATAAACTATCACGGAAACCGAACTTTCAGTATCAAATACGTGGATCTTGTTTAATATTTTTCAATAAACTATCACGGAAACCGAACTTTCAGTATCAAATACGTGGATCTTGTTTAATATTTTTCAATAAACTATCACGGAAACCGTACTTTCAGTATCAAATACGTGGATATTTTTTTACCATTTTTCAATAAACTATCACGGAAATCGAACTTTCAGTATCAAATACGGGGATGTTTTTTACCATTTTTCAATAAACTATCACGGAAACCGAACTTTCAATATCAAATACGAGGATGTTTTTAACCATTTTTCAATAAACTATCACGGAAATCGAACTTTCAGTATCAAATACGGGGATGTTTTTTACCATTTTTCAATAAACTATCACGGAAACCGAACTTTCAGTATCAAATACGTGGATGTTTTTTGACGTGATCGATATAATATACCCAGTTAAAAGAAAACTGTTTTAGATATTTTATTTAAAGATTTATCGAATTCGCTGGACATGTTGAGGAAAGTGACTATTATCTGTTAAATACCGCACAAGAGTACCAACTGCTCCCGACCGTCTGGAAGCAGTGAGACTATGGCATCACCATTTGAGATATGTTATGAGGATGAAGGTATTGAGGACGGGAAAGAGATTGGGGAAGAGGAAGGTGGGGAATTACCTGACTACTTAGATATGGTTACCAAATACGTCTAAAGTCATTTCAAGCAACCTTTTGATTCTGAATGGTGATTTTTTTCTTTAAAAGTATTTTCCACTCAGCAATAATGATTTATATAGCGTCGTTTTCATGACTTGAATATCAGTATATTGCCGGCCGCCGTGGTCGAGGGGCAATGTGCTAGACTACAAAGCCCGAGGTTGCGTGTTCGAAACTTGAGCAAGTAAATTTTATTTAATTACATACGTAACACGTAATTTGCAGCGTGTTCCATTGTGGTCGATTTTCTTAGAATCACCCCAGTGAAACATTCAGAAACAAAAAGTTTTTGAAATGGCTTTAGCCGTGTTTGGTGACCAGATCAATAGCCAGGTACTTCCCCAACTTCCTCTTCCCAATATAATTTCTTTTCCTACACCCTTCAGCATCACAACATACCCCAATCAAGGATGCTATAGTCTCACCGACTCCGGTTAACGGGGAAACTTGTGCGGTATTAACAAAAAGTGATTTACTTTCGGAGATAACTAAACGAACCGTAGCTAGGTTCAATTATAAAAATATATTCATTTCACTATGTTCTGTAAAAAACCCAATCTGGTGTAATAAAGGTTTGCTAAATACAAACATACTTTACAACAAACTGTACATGTTTATTTTTATAAATATCGACAAATTTACAACAGATTGCTATGTTACTACTTTCATTGTGCCTTAAGTACTTATTTTGTACTCTTCTTATCGTAAAAAAGTATTTAACTCTTTTGTAAAACAGAACTCTCGATGATAACTTGGATGGAATCTGCTTATATCGTTCATATAATCGTTCGTAATACGAGTATTACCTACTTATTATTGTACTCCTTAAAACCCTTAGAAGCCGGGTAAATATTTTGTAAATATCTCAAAGACAAATATAATATTGAAAATAATATATGAAATAATTGACAGACATCTACAATATCTATATTTCACTTAGGAATTATCATGGACAGTATTAAAATGCGTTCAAAAGTTCTAAAACCTAGTTCTGCACACTGCACATTGCAGTGCACCTGAAGGAAGTCATGATTTCACTGAATTGCTATTGTAGTTGCTCGGATCCTGAGGGTTTTAACAACTTACCTACAGCAATTAATACATGTAAAAGAATCCAATGCGAGAATAAATAATAATACAATGTATAAGATAGAGTTTCAAAAAAGCTTAGCATCAAAACCCAGAAACTTATTGCCTGTGTTGTGGCGTAAGACTAAATTTCGATGAGTAATAATTAATGTTTGTTTTGGGTAATGGATCAGCTCGCTTATTGATACAAAGTTACACCGCGGTGTTTCTGCGCGTGTTTCCCAATTATTGTTGCCGAATTTGATTGATTTCGGGAATTCAAATCCCGTGGACATACAATAACAATAATAATAATACAAATTTTCCCTTTTGTGCGTAGGCTTCTACGGAGTACCTACCCTCCAGCCTTGAAACATAATCGCTTTCAACTACTATCAATATTGTGCTGGCGTGGAGCTTTGTGCAAACAAAGATATCATTAGACTAATACAAGAATGTGCCGAAATAATGTGCCTAGGTGTAAACAACATACCTAGGTATACATGTTACGTGACAAGATGAAACGTTTATTAGACCCATCCTTAATCCAATTTGGGCGGCGTTACAAGTACCGCTGTCCCGGGAACCATTTATTGGATAACCAACACGTCTGTCATAGGTCACCACGAGTGTTTCACTACGTTTGGTGATACAGCACGGTGTACACACCAGGTGCGTGGCGTGCCAGATCGGGAGAGACTGGTTTGGGAAGACCTTTTGACTTCTCCAACTGGTCTCTTGCCCCATCGCCTTGCGCCGCAGTGGGAAGAATATATTCATATTTCTGTCACTCTTGGATACACTGATCCATAGATTCCTTTTTGCCAAATTTTCTTGCCAAATTCTACAGAAGGGTGCACTGCTGTTTTCAGGAGTTTAATATTAATAGAATAGTAAATATAATTATAAAGCTTGTAAATAGTTTGTTTTGTTAGGTTTTATTACAAAACTAAACTGCCACAGCAAAATTTTGTTTATATTTTTTCAGTAATAAATTGAAGATATCTACTAAAGAATTCACTAAATACCCTTCGTTTGTATTCGGGCAGAAAGAGATACATATTATGGTAGTTAGTGCCAGAAATTCTGCACTGACAAAAATACGGCCTTCTAGTAATGTAGTAATGTGGTATATAAAATATTGAAAGTAAAAGTAACGGAGTACAAATACAAGTACAAGTACACTTGTACAAACTTTGGCGGAAATGCCCCAATAGTCTTTACTAAGAAGTTACAGGACAGATACTACAATTATCATTTTTTATTTTTGTTCGGTGTACAGGAAAGTGTAAACAATTTTTTTCTATCGGTCTACACTGGAATTGAAAGTTATTTTCTTAAAGATAAGAAATAAGTACAACACGAGACTCAATGTTCCATTTAACGTAGTTGCTTTTCGAACTAATATTATTTTCAATTCTTGTTCACATTAGTCGTATCGTGTGGGAAATGAAACTTGAATTATCGATATCTTCCTTTAAAATCCAAATATTCAAGAAGATATTATTTCAACTTACACTTTGCAGATATAGTTAAATGTAGGTTATGTACATTAGTATAATATTCAGAGCCCGATTTTATCTCGGTTTTCGCAGATCATAGGATTGTTTCTTTTTAAGTTGCTTAAAAATATCATTAAAACTATATAATACATATTTTTCTTTTTACGATTAAATCATAAAACCAAAACGTTATAAACCGAAATAATCACCCTTTCAAATCCATTGCTGATATAAGAGCAAATACAAGTTGTAAAAACGCAATAATGTAATAAAAATGTTTTGAAAGACCGTGAAAAACACTTTTAAACCCATCGTGTGCCAAGACATCCACCGTGAATTTTCTCGGGGCTCAAGCTCTTGCCTCTATTATATAGTATTTTCACTTCAAAAAATGCTCCTTGTATACTAAAATACATTTTATTCGCTTGGCAAAAAAATAATTGGAGGTCTCTTAAAATTATTCTAGCTAGTTTTTTGTCACGTGAAGTGACAAAAAGCGCGTCGCAAAATGCCATGTCAAAATTATCAAAAGTGTATTGATTATTAGGAAGGCCTTGTAGGATTTATGTTTATTGTGAAAAATGCTTATTTACCTGGAAAATATAAAAAAAAAAAATTTGGTGAATCTTTTTTATATTATATTTTTTTAATAATATTCATATATCCCAGAAGAGCATTATAAAAACCATACTAAAATTACCCATCAGAACCCCCTCAAAAGATATTTTTAAGTGTTTTGACATTCTAAATTGAAAACAAATATATGCCAAGAATATTTTGATACATCATTTTAAAAACAGAAAATCTCCTAATGGAACTCGGATACATGGTACAAGAGCCTCAAAAAGGGATATACGAGATGTTCCAAAATTCAAGACAAGTTTTGGCCAAAGAAACCACATATATCTGGCAACCAAACTTTACAACATCCTTCCTCCAAGTTTGAAAAAGATAGAAAAGATAAATAAGCTTAGGAAAAAATCAAAACATGGGTGAAAGATATAAATGCAGACATACTAGAAAATGTATTAAAAACATCATAGAAACTAAAAACAGAAAATCAAATAAATCTACCAGTCCGCCTCAGCACAGGACTACCTAGTGAGGAGGACTAAGAACAAACAGATGAAATATTATAGATTATCAAATCATATATTTTAACTATCATCAAACCTGTAATTAAATAGACACTTTAAATAATAAAAAGGGAAACACTTTGTTTACAGTCACTTTATTGAAATTTTTAACGTCTACCGGTTTCGCTACCTCATTTCACCTCACCTCCCTTTTTATTATTTAAAATGTCAAGTCACAATGTGTTTGCTTCTTTTGAAAAATTAAATAGACACTAATAAAAAATATAAAAATGTAAATATAAGTCACTATCATGGGAAAACTACAGGTGGTCGAGAAGTAAAAGGCAAGCCAGAGGTCGCTGGTTCATATTTTGATATATATATATATTTTTTAAATTATTCTTCAAAGTACAATCCCATTAAACCGCAATTAAGCAGTTTGTTAACAGGATGTTCACGTTCAATTACAATATTTAGTATGTATATAATAATAATAATAATAATATAATAATAATAATGTTTATTTCAGCTGGACAGAGCGGTGTGTGCAATGCTCTGCCCGCCATAAAAGTTTACATTTAAGTTGATACATAAAAATAAAATGAATAAAGATATAAATAAAAATAATAAATAAAAAATCAATACATTGATGTGCACATTAGGACTTTATGGTGGCTTGAGTGAAATTCTCCATCTCCGGTGTAGAGGCGCTCCCTGCCACTGGGCAACGGCCTGGACAAGAGTGTTGTCCGATCTCTGGTAGCGCTGACTCGTCCCGGCTATTCTGTGGCGCATCAAAGCAGCGAACCCATGCACCCTTCCTTCGGTGAACATCTGTGAGGCGCTGCATCGCCAGGGGAGGCCAAATAGGGCTCTGTATGCGTGGTTGTACTGTACTCGGAGTGTGTTCATGACGCCTTGTGTGTATGTCGTCCATAGCTCGCTAGTGTAGAAGCTCATACAATATGTTTGGAAAAGTTGCTTCTTCACCGGAGGACTGCATTTGTTGAATCTCCTGGCAAGCATGTTAGCTCTCACACTCAGTACTCTTCTTTGACGTTCTATGTCTTTTTTATCATTTAGGTCATCGGTGATGACATGCCCCAAATATTTGATTTCGCTGCAAATTGTCAGGTTGGCCCCGCCGAGACGTATGGGTGGAATGACAGTGGGACCAGTATTTGCTTTAAATATCAGCAGGGATGACTTTTTAGCATTGTACATCAGCCCATGACTGTCAACGTAAGCTTCGCATATTGCCAGAAGTTTTCTCATCGCTCTTATCGATGGAGCTAGTATGACCATGTCGTCTGCATAGCTAATATTGTTCATACATACCCCGGCAATATGGCATCCGATTCTTGTCGTATTTAGTGTTTTACTAAGTTCATCCATATACACGTTGAAAAGCACTGGGGACATTGAGCCTCCTTGTCTAACGCCGCACTTTAATTTGGCTGCTTCTGATAGGCTTTCATTCCATCTGACAAAGTTTTCCTGTTGGTTGTACCATGTTCTCAATATATTAACAATTTGTGGTGGAACTTGTCGTTCGGTCAGTTTTTTCCACAACGCATTATGACAAACCCTGTCAAAGGCTTTGCTTAAGTCTAGGAAGCATGCGTACACCGTTGTTTTTCTGGCTTTATAGTATTCGATTGTTTGTTTCATGCTATATATGGCCGTATCAGTAGAGCATCCAGCTTTGAAGCCCATTTGAGAGTCCTCTGTATTGAGCTTGTCTTCCGTTAAATTTAAGATGACCTTTTCGAAGATTCTTGCAATTATTGTGGCAAGAGATATGGGTCTGTAATTAACAGATGATGTCAAGTTCAACTGGCGGCTTTTTGGGATCGGTATTATTATTGTTTTGGACAGCTCTTTCGGAATGTGTCCGAGGCCGATCATGGCAGTGAAGAGAGAGGCAAGCAGTATTGTTAAATACTCCCCCGCATGCTTTACATGTTCTATCACTAGTCCATCGTGACCTGCAGATTTACCTCCTGCCATGTTGCGTATTGCTCGCTGGATCATCTCAGGTAATATGACGATGGACGGCTGTTGTTCTGGTTGATGCGTTTTTGTCTCAATCTCTTTAACCATTATTTGCGGTTGATCTGGTGCGGAGCAGAATGTATTTCTGAAAACTTCAGCAATATCTTTATTTACAGATTTTCCATCAATCTGGCTCGGTGCGGTGTATTTCGCTTTCAATACGGCATTGGTTTTATTCCAGAAAGATGAAAAATTCTTGCATTCAAAGCTGTTCGCTATTTTGTCCATTTTGTTCTGCTCAAAGCTTCTTTGACAATTCTTATATTTTTTCTTAAAAAGCAATCTGGTTTCTTTTCTAGCTTCCATGATGGGACCTTCAGTAGGTCGTCCATTCTGCAGCCAATTTATGTGTGCATTTCTAGACGCTTCATAATATAAGGCAACCTGCTCATTCCAACCCGCTGTAGCCTTCCATTTTCTCCCATTTTTTGGCCTTCTCCCTGTGTTAAACGCAGATATAGCTGAGTTACTCAATGCTTGTACAATTTTTTTTGTATAGGTCATCGATTTGGGCTACATTCATCGTGGTGCTGTCATAAGTTTCTGTGTTGGTTCCATAAATTATCTGAAGTTGACCTATTGCAAATTGGGCATACCTGGAGTAGGACTGCACTTCTACATGACTTTTGGGCCGCCATCGACACGGATCCTCTACTTTTGTGTGACTTGCGGTATATGTGGGTAACCCATTAGTTCTTAGAGTGGTGTGCATTGGTCTATGATCAGACCAGTCGGACTTGTAGTCAATATACATATTTTCTATTGTATTGAGTACTGCCTGAGTCACTAGACAGTGGTCGAGCCACTTCGTGGTATTATGTGCATCGCTTACGTATGTGTAGGAGTCGAGCGGGAGTATGTCAACATCCGCAATTTGTAGGTTATATTCGGAGCAGAATGATTTAAGCTCACGTCCAAATGGCGAATTCATGTCGGCATTAAAGTCTCCCAGAATAATACAATTAGGGTTGTCTCTTTCCTCAATTATCGTGTGCATTTTCGATAGACAGGATAAATATTCCGGTAAATTATCAGTGTTGTCCACTGGCATGTATACACTCATGACAAGTAATGTTCCAGTGTTGAGTGTGATATCAATCGCTATTATCCTGGGAGTTTCACAGTCGATTGTCACTGCCTTGAATGATTTCCTCCATAGTATAGCTAGTCCGCCATATGGTCGTCCTCGTAGTGGGCCATTAGAGACATCTACCGCTGAGGTACCATAGCTCATGAATTCAGGGTGAATTTCGCTAAGAAAATCTAAATCAGTTGGTATAAGCCATGTCTCTTGCAACAGAATGATATCGTTTGTAATACACAGATCAGAAATAAATTTTTCTACTCTTTTTACAGATCGGCAATTGATCGAAGTGATGTTTAACTTATTCATTTTGTTGTGTTCCTTTCGTGGTTCGCTCGATAGCTTCTCTGTATCTTCTAAATACGATGCCTTGGGGCCAGAAATCGTGATTCATCACAGTTTTAATGTCGCTTTGCTGGATCATGATTTTAAATGTCCTGAATGGAGTTTCTTTGAAAGGTTTTAGGATTTCAACATTAATTACTTTTAAACCTTTATTTTCGCAAAATAATTTTACATCTTCTGTGTTTGTTTCAAGTGCGAAACGAGATACATATAGCCCTATTGAAAGGTTTGCTATTTTTAAATTTCCTTCATTACTTCCTGTTCCACGATTATTTAAGAATCGCTTCTTGCGATGTTTATTCATAACAACCGTAAAACCATTGTTTACGTTTGACGCGTTTAACAGTGAACTGCTTCGGGCTGCTTCGGTTTTTTCCGGCTCTCTTCGGGCTTTCTCACTAACACTAGCATAAGTACGAGCATTTCGTTTAGATTTGCCGTCGTGAGCGGCTGTAGGTTGCGACAATATTTGCGTATTCTCGTGATTTGCATTGTTTTCGTTTGAAATGTCAAGAGAGTTTATGGAAGGACTCACAATTTTTGGTTGTGCATTAGAATTTGAGCGTTCATGTGTGATATGGCTGACGGTTTCTTTGATTTGACTAAGTTCCTGCTTCAAGGCATTCATATCTAATATTGTTGCCTTTGCGGCAATTTCGGTTTTCAGTAATATTAAATCTTTAAGAAGTCTTGTAACGTCGACGTGGTCAAAAGTAACTGGTGGTAACTTGTTGAGATCACGGGCGACAAACGTAGGAAGTTGGTCTGGATCGGTTTCCTTCATGATCTTTATGATATCTTGCAATGTTTTCGTTATTTTACCATCGCCTTTTCTCGTGATACGACGGCCAGGGACGGATTCTAACAGGAGGCATTTAGCACTTTCAATTTCTTCCTCTTGGAAGCTTGTGGAACATATTTGTACAATGCTCACTTCATCAAGAACATCCACTTTATTTTGTACGAATGTTAATAATTCGTTAATAATAACTCGACAGGCGCAATTCGTTGACATTTTAATTGAGCGGTTATAAAACGCGACTTATGGCTAGTCAAAACCATAGACAATATTTATATAATATCATTACTAATTACAATACAACTTATACATAATATTTATCACTGACCACTGCCATAATCAATAGTATTACTAATACAGAGTAACTCTGATAAGTAGCCATGTTTTCAGCATGTATGTATCTGAATCTCTTAGGTAATTTGCCATTTTTTATATTGCTTGGTAACATGTTGAATATTTTGGGCACGTTGTATTCCAGGGTTCGCTGTCCGTATTTATTGCTATATTTTGGTAGAAGCTTTCCTTCATTTTTTGTGAACATAGTATTGTGTTCATGTTCCACTTTCCTCTTAATTTGTGTTATTTCGCAATAAACTAATTAAAAATAATATATTTGAGGCAAGTTCCAGAGTGGAAGATACTCTCATTATCGCCCTTCTGTAAGACACCATTCAGAAAAAAAATGATCAAATGGCTTTGGCCGTGTTTTTGGTGACCATATCTGAATAGCTAGATACTTCACCACTATCCTATTCCCTATCTCATTTTCTTCCCCACTACCTTCAGCCTCACAACACACTACTATTGGAGATGACATAGTCTCACTGGATCCAGACGGTAAGGAGCAGTTGGGACTCTTGTGCGGTTTCAACAAAAAAATAAATTAAATGGATACATATTTTTTTAGCAAAAATTTTATCTGGTAAGTCTGTAACATAAAAAAAAAAAACATTATCCTGCAGAAAACAAGTTGATTATTTCGAAAATAGTGTCAGCCGACACGACTTACGGCGGGCGATTGGCATTTAACTCCTGGTATTCTAAGGGTTAAATCGTCGGACGTGCATACGAGTTGTAACATCGTCTGAAAGTAGTTTAATGAATCTACAGATAAAATTATGGACCAACTTTTTTTAGTGGGAAGTAAAACACTAACGGAGTTGAATGAAGAATTCACTTATCGATTACGAGCTCCTCGTGCGCTTGGTAGAGGCTATTAAATGAGAATAGATGTTTTATATTTGGAATGCAATTAACTTTATTGGAAGTCTCTAGCTGTTTTCACTAGCAGTGACTAAGTAACCAAAAATTACCATCAAACATACTATTTTAGGTTGTGGTTCTGTGGTTTTAACTGGTTCAATGAATTGATACGAATTCATTGAATTCAGAATATAAAAGTTGCTTGAAATGGCTTTAGCCGTGTTTAGTGACAAAATTTGAATAGCCAGATGTTTCTCTACCTCTCTCTTTCTAATCTCATTATCCTCTCACTGCCTTCAACCTAACAACATACCCTAATTGGGGATGCAGTAGTTTCACTGACTCCAAGCGTTTGGGAAAAGTTGAGACTCTTGTGCGATATTCAATGTTTTATTTTTAATGTTATTTGTTTTGAATTTAAGTATTATTTAAAATATATGTTTTAAATGCGCATTTCTTTTGTTTAATATTCTAAGTATTAATTTTGACAAGTATAATCAGATTTCTTAATTTTGGAAGAACTTGATGAGGAACGTTACCTATTTACTAACTTACTAGATTTACTACAGGTAAAATATTTGAAAGTTAATTTATAACGCACAAGAAAATTGGCAAAATTTAATTTAGAAAGGCATGGATCCTGAGGAAAAAAGAAATAAACATGATCAAATATCTTTAGAAAGGCATGGATCTTGAGGCAAAATGAACTAAATGTTAGCAAATATCTTTAGAAAGGCATGGACCTAAGGCAAAATGAACTAAATGTTAGCAAATATCTTTAGAAAGGCATGGATCCTGAGGCAAAATGAACTAAATGTTGGCAAATATCTTTAGAAAGGCATGGATTCTAAGGCAAGACAAACTAAATGGCAAATATGGCAACCATAAATATGGCAACCCGCCTTACTTCGCCACCGAATAGCCAGCTTCTGGGGTAGGACTCAACCAACATCATCGTTGTGGCTGCATCCGAGTGGCTCAGTTCCCCACTCAATGAGCGATGGATGCAGATGATGCGGCGACCTCCCTGATGGACGGTTTCATTTAATTTTATCTAATTTTTTTATTGTATTACCTATTTATATGATTTTTTTATTTTTGATTTATATTTTATGTTTAGGTACCTGCCTAATATATTTTTTTCTCTTTATTTTATCTTATTTCCATTTTTATAATTTCTTACTTTATTTTATTGTTTTACTGCATTTCATGTAATATGGCAGACTGGGATTGCACTATCCTCCCAGTCCTGTTGGATTAAAATTTAAATAAAAATATATAATTTGTTACATGATTTGTTAGACTAAGCATTATTTTTACCTTTATTACTTATTGTAGTAATTGATAAGAATCCGAGTAGAAGTAGATATATCACTATTCCAAGAATATAATTATATAGTATGCTATATACTTCTAGTAGGCGAAGATGTTGATCAGTGGTGGAGCGTTTGGTTTACATGGCCCGGGGTTCCATCCCCAGCATTTCCAAACATTTTGATATTCCATTTTTTCATAAAATTATCTAATACGTGTCAACACTGATAACTACGATTTTTTATTTGACACACCGCATAAGCGCTTCTGCCTTTATACTCGTAGTCTATAGTTGAATATTGTAAGTCCGTTGGAATTATATCGGCACCGGATGAGCGACGCGCGACGTTTTAAAGCGAGTAAAAGAGGCTGAAGCATAGACATATGAATATTAGTAGACCTGCCCTAAGTGATTAAAAGCGTATTATTCCCCACTCCCCATACCGGTTCTATTGGAGCCGGCTGGGCTCGCGTATGGCTTCCCGTGAATCTTGAGAATGTGACGTCATCATTCTTGTTCGAACTAGCGTCGAGCTATGGTCGAGGCATTTTATGAAATAACACGGCAAAATAGTGGCTTGTGATATGAAAACTTGTAAAAATATATGTGAAAAAGAGAATAAACCCAATTGTCGTATTACATTCCATATGTAAGCATCATTTTAAGCTTATTCATGTCGTATAATATGAATCAGTTGTAGAAACATATACTATCACATCGAGCCAACATTGGTCGAATGTAGCGATTCTCAAGTGTGCGCATCGTTGTTACTGGGAAGTAAATTATGAACACTTATAAAAGTGTCTTAACTAAATACGTAAACAAAATATTCGGCTCTGAAAATAGAAGAATTTTTTTTTATCCGAATTTGGACTTCGCAAATTTGTTCATAACGTGGCGAGTAATTTGCGCTCCCATGTAAAAATGTCTATTCATTCAAAAGCAGATTTTACTTTTAAGAACTAAATGGTGATATTATAATGCGAGATGCCTATATACTGTCAGATTGATTTATTGACGAATCAGTCAGCTTTACCCCCTTCGTTCTTCAACAGTTGATTTTACCCCTCACCTTTAATTTCTAGTCTATATATTCTTATGTCTGTGGGCTGAAGGGATTGATCAGTCCGGATATTGAATAGGCCCGGATAAAATCAACAGATCAATAGCTGAGTTGAGATCGAGTTTGGTTAGCACCCAGACGTCGTGAGTTCTATTCCTCGGCTGGCTCCTCTATCACGACACAATCAAAATTTTCAGCTTACTGTAGTGGTAGTAGGAGTTTTTAGAAGATTGTAAGGTTATAGAGCCCTTGAGGTGAAATTTCACAAAAATGGAACTATACAAATCATTCAAAAAATCTTATTAATATGTACTATTTCCAATTTTGGGGAATGTTTATTTACGTGGGTTGACGATGGCTTATTCCACATTTTACAAGATTCCTTCTAATGCTACCGACATCAACTGTGAGGTGATGTTTCGCTCTTATATTGTAAGAAGTAACTCCTTTAATTGACTAAAATAAAGTTTTGAAAAACTAAAATAGTTCGATATATTAAAATAAAGTATATTAGTATATTAAAATAAGTTTTAAAAAACTTTATTTTAATATATCGAACAGTTCCGTGACATGTTTTTCACAAAACCTTCCTTTAGATTATTGTTCCTTACAATTTTAACTGGATAAAAAATACAACACCTGAAACAAACATTAAGATTCTTATAATTATTATGTTTTTTTCCATTCATAACTGAAAACAGCTATCCCCAGCTGTCTAAGATATAAACTTTTATATCAGAAAATGGAGACAGATCCAGAATAAAATGACTGACAATTTCTAATCTCTCACTTAATATTTGACAAATTTTCAATACTTCATATTGCAATTCCATCAACCAAACTGCTTTGATTTATATCAAACAACTGTTTTTTATCCATGTTCAAACAGCACTCTAGGTCAAAACTTCCAATGTTCCATTGAAAGAAATACTTGCAACGATAGTAATATTAAATTTATGGAATCTGCGTTTAATAATACCACATTCAATTCGATTATCCCCCGTCATCAGATCTGGGGAAGACTGATTATGATCAAATTATAGAGGATTCGTTTTGGGAATCATTGAAACTAATTAACGTTCAGAACTTTTCCAAGAAAACTTTGTAGAATATCATAAAATTGATAGAGGTAAGTATTTCAAAATCATTATTTGGCAAATTAAATCGACAATTTGATTTAACCAATACCTAATGTTGTTTAAAAATCTGAGTCAGATGTCAAAACTTCACCAGGACGCCGGGAAGTAAAACCGGGAAATATAAAAAAAAACATACGATGCAATGTGGAGTGCCACAGGGCTCGATTCTTGGACCTCTACTTTTCTTATTATACATCAATAATTAAATGTAACATCTCGGGAAAACTTCAACTTTACGCAGGTGATACTCTAATTTACTATCATTATAAGAATCTGTGGGAACTTTAAACTCTAATGAATGAAGATCTTGCAAAGACTGGGATTAAACAAATTTATCCTCTTATACTTATGGAAAGGAAAAAAGATAACAAGAGCATGAAATTCATTTTCGGAAATTAAAAGCTCCAACAGAAGTAACGAAATATTTGGGGTTACTCATAGACTCTAACCTCTCGTGGAACTACTATAATGAGTTTGTAAACTCCAAAACTTTTCTTATAATCGGTGTTCTCGATCGATTTAAAAGTATGCTTCCCACATCTCTTCTGCGTGCAACATATTATTCTATGATCCACTTCCACCTGAGTTATCTGGGGCAGCATTACGAAAAAAAAAATATCCGAAATATAAATTATCCAAAATAGAGCCGTAAGAAATATATATTATCTTTCATGGGATACACATCTCAAAGACATATACTCACAGACTTAAATTATTTTTTTTACGATTCTGCCAAAACATAAATATCACTTACATTTAAATAGTTCAAAATCCTCACACGCCAACACTAAGCCAGTCTTTAATTCAACATACATCAGCACAAAACACGATCACGAAATCAAATACACTTATCCTCATCTACTTACACGACTAAATTTGGAGTTCGAATACATTCATTACGTCACGTATAAGTAATACAATGCATTACCTAGTAGACTAAAACTTCCAGTAACGAACAAAAACAATATTGAAAAAAGCGCCCAAGGCTTTTTCCTCCGCAGTTTTATTGGTCAGCGACACATTCTTTCTTTGAAACTCTCAAACTTCAGTGTTTAGGTCTTTTAACGTACTCATGAAATATTTTCCATTTGAGTGTGTTAAGTCTGTCTAGTTGTTTTAAAATCACATTGTTCTTTGAACTTCCATTTCTTATGTAGAAATAAGTTCTTTTGTTTTATTAATGTTTTCTTTCCAGAAATAAGTTTTTTTTAAACGCACTGGGAATCATATATTATAAACATTATTTTTATAATTTTATAATGTATTATATAACTAAATAAATAAATGTGTTTTTACCTGAAAATAACACAAGGAGACGGGAAATGTATGAAGTGTACTTAGGAAATAGAACAGTTTTACGGCAATAAAGTATTTTAAATTAAAAATGAAATTTTTTGAGGATGTTAATAATGATACATTATATAATAATTTTTGGGGTTCTAATGTTTCTGTAATATAGAATTTTATAAAAAAAACTTCTAACTTGAGTAAAAAGCTATTTGCATCTATTTGGAAATCCATTAACCGTTCTTTGACTCACAAAATTTGTTTAATTCATGTAAATAGAAAACATTTTCGATGTAATTACAAAAAATTATAAATACTTTGCTTCCTCTTGCAACCTTTTCACAGTGAATCGACCATAAATATATTTTTTCCATTAATATTTTATACTTCTCTATGGTGAGAGTAGGTACTTACCGGTGTAGGTTTTAATATCGAGAGTTGGAATTTATTTTTCAGATTTATATTTATATATTCCAGGGGTAAGGCTCTCGACTAGCAATCTGAATGTGGCGGGTTTAAATCTCGGCGGATTCACATTTAATTAATTCAAGAGTCGAATATTCTCTCACTATCGCCCTGGACCACCATTCAGAGTTGAAACGTTGCTTGAAATGGCTTTAGCCGTGTTTGGTGACCAAATCTGAATAGCCAGGTACTCTGCCACCTTCCTCTCCCCACCACCTTCCACTCTCCACTACCTTTAGCCTCACAACAAACCCAAACTGGGAATGCCTTAGTCTCACTGGCTCCAGATGGTTGAGAGCAGTTGGGACTCTTGTGCGGTAAACACATAAAAATTGGAGAGGACAGTAAACGTAGATGATGGGAAACATATTTTTTAGATGAAAAGTAACTGGCTATTGAGATCTGGTCACCAAACTTGTTTCGATAGCTCTTATAGAAATATTTGTCTCGGGCTGCGAGTTTCTTGTGGACGAAATAATAGAAAGGGGAATGAAATGGATCTATGAAAGGATGCCACCAGAATATTGAAAGCCCTACCTTGTATATGGTACATTCTTTGTTACCTGTCTCTGACGCACAAAAACACCACAGCAAATGGCACGTAACCCGGAATTGAACTAGCAACCTGTTATCGGTGGGTCAGTTGAAAAGGTACTGACTGGTACTTCCCGTCTCCTGGTGTCAAAAGATAGGACGGGTACAGGATTAAACTAAATCGTAAATAATTATGATCGGCTATATGCCCGAACACGGCTAAAGCCATTTAAAACTAAGATTTTATTCGATATATTTAAGCGATACCAAAAGGATCTGCCACTCTGGAACGTGACGAAAATACACTTAATATTACAAATAATTAAAAGCAATAATTAGTCTTCTGAAGGCACGAGTTCAATTCCCGTTGGCGGAATTTATTTTTACTCGGGAGATATATTCAATTTGTATTGATATCTCAGGCGACTAATTATTGCTTTTAATTATTTTTTATCCTTTATGTTATGCATAAAATCTTGTCTTATAAACATTAGTTTATCATTAAAAAATTCTAAATATTACATTTTAATGAATACGTTTAAATAAATCAAATAAACTTTTCTTGTACACATAAACCTATTAAACCCAGTTTTTTAAAAACTTTTCATGACTTAATTTAACTTTTCAAAAGTGTGTTGACTTGCCCGGTTACCCTTTACTTATTTATACACCATTAGAAAGGCTTCTACATAACAGTATTTTTGTTGTAACAGGATGTAAACTCAATTAAATATTATTATGTCATTGCCAGAAGACATATTAATTTTATGTCACAGACACCCATTTGCTAAAATAACTTTTTTCAAATCATACTAAGTTGAAACTTTAAAATCGAACGGGATTCTTTTTAATTTTTTCCAGCAAAGTGAGCTTTAATTTAAGCTGGGTTTTTATTGACAGATGATGACAACCAATAGTTGATAACTCTTCAACGTTTGGCTGCGTTTTCGGTGGATAAATCCAGATGGAAGTAACATCTGTCTCTGGCACCTCTCCAATATGGCTAGTGACTGCAACGCTCGTAAAATGCATTTCACGTCCGCTGCATTTTTGGAGATGGAATTCTATAATATGTAATGCATTTCCGTGCAAGATTAGTATTTATCTACATTGCAAAATGTCTTTTTGAACGCCATTTTTTATTCAGGTCCAGGTGACTTTTACAAAATAAATCTTACAAAAAATTACACCCGACTCTACACCGTTATTAGTTACAAGCCTGGATCGCAGGAAATTGTAATTTTTGTAATTTTTTTTGTAATTTTTTAATGGATTGATAATTGTTTAATAGCTAAAAAAGGCAGACCCCTTGAAAAAATCACTCAATCTGACATTACGTGTCAGTTTAACCTTAATCAATTGAAACGCCGATTTCCAATACAAATTGAACAGTTTTTTGGTTAAAAATTTTATATTATAGGTAGGTACTTTTTCGCTAGTCTGAATTCTTTACAAAAATCAGTTCCGATTTTAAAAAAGACAATTAAATTCAAAGCAAATCCGAGTTTAGTTAGTTGGACTATAATTACAAACAAAGACATGTAACCGCAATAAGTATGGTTTGATATCTTATATATAGCTTTTGAATATTGTTTGGACATTAGAAAAACATGTAAACATAACTATTCATAAATGAAATTAATAAAATACCTAGTTTTTACCACTTTTATTGTTTATAAATACCAACATGTTTCATGAGCAACGATCACTTCTTCAGGGTTTTAATGATACTAATTTTAAATAATAGACATAGACAATGGTGTCAATAGAAAAATAATAGACATAGACAACGATGTCATTAAAAAATAATAGACATAGACAATGGCAACAATGTAAAGATGAGAATGGATAGGGGAAAGAGAGGCAATATGGAACAATTTTCAAAGGGAATAGATTTAATATTGGGTCATTTAAAAATAATTTTTGATTGTTAATAATATTCAATTTTGCATTCACACTCTTTCTAATCTCTAAAATTTCTAGTGTATCCAACTGAATGCCATTGACATTAAAATGTATTAATTCTATTCCACTATTGAAGTTAATATTCATAAATACAATAAAAAAATAAATACTTTTGCAAAGTTGGGCATAATATATATTTTCTTATAATTATTTATTTCTTAAGTTAATACCGCTCAAGAGTCTCAACTGCTCCCAATCCTCTGGAGCCAGTATGACTGTGGCATTCCCAATTGGTGTATGTTGTGAGGCTGAAGGTAGTTGGGAGGAGAAGGAGATGGGGAAGATGAAGGTGGGGATACCTGGCTATTCAGATCTGGTCACCAAAGACGGCTAATGCCATTTCAGCAACGTTTCAATTCAGATTGGTAGTCTTAGACCAGATCGATACTGAAAATATCTTCCACTCTTGAACATGCCGCAAGTATACGAGTACTATACATTATTTTAAATGAATAAATGTAAAATAAAACAAATTCTTCAAATAAAATTTGCTTGCTTGATTCGAACCCGCTACCTTCGGCTTGTTGGTCGAGAGCCTTACTCCTTTACTATGGAGTCCTTCGAAATTTATTAAAGGTTCGTATTATTTTGATTTAAAGATACAGAGAGGATAGATCACAAGGGCCTCACCTATAAACTTTTTTTTAAACTTTCCGAAAATTATGAACAATTGTTAAATCATGAACAGAAAATAAATGGTTGTCAGTTTTGTAAAATTTTTGCAAGCACGTTTATTAGTAGGACTGTGTGCGTAATTTTATTTTGTAAATAATTCACTCGTCTGTAAAATTCAATAACTCCCTCTTGACGTCAAATTTCTTGAGCGCAATTATTTGTTCACGGATAAACTATAAACGTAGGTCGTACAAAATGCTTGACACTAATGGAAATTTATTATTTTGAAAACAAAAACCTAGCGGATTAACAGAAGTTGTCTACTGACACAAAAGACAAAACAAACCTTAAGTGCTTTGCAAAAAGTTTAATACTTTGAGCTTTGTTTTCCCGGTCTCATGTTTAAGAAATGAATAAATTAGGCAGCTTTTATCTCTGATTGCTTAAATGGAGCAAACTTCTCTCAGATTCATAACACCACTGCGGTAAAGACTTCAAGAAAGAAAACTAGAGAAAAGCATTACAACAAATCCTTTAATTTGAGAATCCCTTCCATTGTTTGAGAAATATGTTAGTTCAGTTACAGTTTCAGAGAGGAAAACTAATAGCTGTGAATATATTAAAAGTTTGTCAACTCGTTGCACATTCTGAGACCTGTTTCTGCAGTTGGGATTATCTAGAATCCATCGGGTTTTCCAAATTTCACTAACACAATATTTCTAGTGTTACGGATTTCAGACACGGAACATATTTTGCGAATTCTCGTGAGATGGTGCACCATATTGGCGTATTTTGAGATGAAATTCCTTAGAAAAATGTGGTTTTGGTAATAAATATTTTACAGAGAAAAGTTTAAGTTTAGTAGAAAAACGTCGTGGTAAAAATATTGTTTTCGTTCTCAAAAATGAATCCATCCCTGTACGAAACTGCCGGGAATTTCACTATGAAAAGAGTTATATTTTACTTTCTTGTGAGCTCGTGCGCCAATTTTCAGGTAAATAAATCTTATCACCGTCCATCTAGTATAAATATTATCACAATCGAAAACTAAGCAAAACAACCATTATTGTATTCATCAGTGATTTTTTAGTGTATCCTGTTTAGAAATTTATTGGGAATTATACCATTTAGCTATAGCGTTATAGTAAAGATCCCCATTGGGAATATTGTCAAAGAAAAAATTCTATGCATTAAAAAAAATTATAAAAAATTTTACCCGATCAAATATCGTGTTTTTGCGTGCCGGCATTCTCCTGTCGAGGACAGTATAAATCAGATTATTTATGATGACTTTGTTAAAACTCGGTGGTGTCTGGTAAAAATAGTAACATACTCCCCAAAATACAACAAAAATTGAATGATGTTTTAAAAAATTGTCTGAAATCAATGTAACGCCTGTTTAAAAAACTTTTTGCTTTTCTTGGTAGATTACTTGACTTAGTAAACTAATTACTTACTAAAGGCCAGTCGTCCCACGGGTTCCACTCTGAACTGGGCTGTAGACCGTACCTTATTTAGCGAACTTAACTTTCTGCGCATATTATTGCAGTATTCGGTTTACATCGATGCTTATTGACCCGTGGGAAGACGGGCTAAGTCTACTAATTTAAGCTACTTTAAGCTACTTACTATGTAAGCGAACGTGTTAGACTTTTAAGCAAACTCAACAGTTCGGTGTACATACTTGCAATATTATATTATTATATACCTAGTAGAAATGTTGTAACATAATATTGTAATTATTATTACAAGTAAGAAATATCTTAAATATTTTTGTTTCGTGCAAAAAAGAAGTGCGTGTTTCCGATTTTATTGAATTATTGCCAAATAAAAGAGAGCTCATAAATTGTTGCGTATCAAAAGCACGTCATGTCAAATACATTCGTGAGGTTCATTATTTATTATTTTCTCTTAAGCTTTCCAACCGATTTAACTGATACAAAATAGTCATAAATCGTAAAAATTCCGTTCGTGGTAGACGAATGAAGGCATCTTCATTCATGGACTTGAAATCGATTGGTATTTTTATTCAAAGCCATTATATGAAAGAACACACTACTTCAAAACCAAAAGCGGGCAATGAAATATGAAGTGAGAGTCTGGCGAGGAAATGAAAAATTGTTGTAAAGGTGGCTCTTCTGCGATAGTGAAAATCTAGAAGAGGATGAAAATTACCGACTGGGAGATGAAGCGTGGTTTGTCTGAAGTTTTGTTCTGCTTTTCTTACAAAATTTAATTTTCGATTTGAGACCAATATACCCTGCCAAACAGAATGATCATTTTTTAAATCAAAGCGTGTAGGTAATAACAAGTACGGCTGTGAGTTATTTCGTTTATTTGTGTTTTACATTGTAAGATATAGGCCATTAAAGAAATGATTTTCTTGGTTTCAGTGGCATATTTGGCAATTATTTAAGTTAGTTATAATTATTTCAAACCTATGTAACTGTGAAGAAGTATAAACAAAACATAAAAATAATTTTGAGGTCCTTGAATTTAAATTATTACATACGACCGATTTACGTTTGAACACAAATTTGTTATAAAAAATAAAATTTTGAGCCAAAAAATGTCTGCTTTGCGAAGTTTTACTTTTTATTTTTATTTACATTATATTATTGACATAGTAGTTTGGGCAAAATTTAATCAAATAATGATTAAGCCTCTAAAATCATGAGAAATCGAATTCTTTTTGCCAATGAACGGAAGCAGTATAACGATGCGGAAACTTTAAAGTCTGCACCAATTGATAGATGACAGCCTCCATGGTCGAGGGGTAAGGCTCTCGACTAGCAATTTGGAGGTCGCGGTTTCAAATCCCGGCGAGCGCGTATAACTTTAACTTGATTTATTTATTTAAGATATTCTCAGTATCGCCCCGGTGTGAGACTACCATTCTGAATTGACACGTTTCTTGAAATGACTTTAGTACTGGATACTTATAGTATTGAATCGTAGTTAATCAGTATTAAATCGTTGCTTGCAAGCTGTGTTTGTATATAAACACAGATGAAGTTAATAAAAGAATTTTAGTAAAAAAATATCAAAAACATGTTTATAGAAAAGTTAATTTTTGCAATCCTGCAAGAATTTACAGTATTATCTGTGCTTGTTCTAACTTGCTCACTGTCTTCGGGTGCACTCAGCGAGGAATGAGCATACATGCGTCGACAAGACTGAGTAACTAGAAAGAGAACGAGGCGACTTACGGTTTTTTTTAAGTAAAATCAAGACTGATATTTACAATCTCCTTAAAATGCATCAAATTCAAATTTCTCATTCATTCAGTGTCTTTTGAATATTAATAAAAATACTTTTTAATAAAATTAAGTATGAGTGTTCCCATTGAAACATTCTTCTTTAAACTCAGAAATAGGGTAGAAGTTATATCCTATCTTACGACTATACTATATTACAGTCTTATTAATTACACGTTTAAATATAATCGTGGCAATAGCTGTTTCAGATTCGCGACAGATGGTAACTAAAATAAATGAGGGGGCTCTAAAATAAATTCTCAAAGTGGGCAACATTCTCGAATACACTGCACCGCGAGAGCGTCTTTACACGCTGTTTCTACAATCTAACATGCAGATTATAGACAGTACGGCGAGACTCCTCTTCTCTCCAAGCAACACTTCTAGTACAAACTCAGTGATTACCAAGACCTGCTATTTAAATCTTGTAGTACTTAAGGCGAAGCTTATTGCTAAATCTCTATTTTGAGTAATATTTATAACGAATCGGTGTAGATTATGAATACCAAAAACTATCTTTTAGATAAATTGAAGGTTTTTCTATCGTTTCGCTTGAGTACAAAACAAATAAATTACTCAATAACAAAATATAAATGTAAATTACCAAAACAAATATTTTTTCAATAGAAATGTACGAACGCGTAAAGGAAACAACTTTAAAAATATAATATTATAGCTAAGTTTATCTGTGACAGTTTCACTTGATTAACTTTTTTGCTTTCTTATAAAAATATTTACAAAATAAATAAAAACCAGTTTTTTGCTTGAAATCGAACGTTTCTAGACTCCGTTTGTCAAGCGTTTTTAATGCCTATTACCAAAAATAGATATACCAAGAATATACACATCTTTGGCTTAAAGCTTCCTCTTAAATAATTTGCTTAACTTGGGTAACGTGCGTAATTTTTGTAAAAGAGTTAAAATACTCAAGTCAATTTAATTTATTACCTTTATTATTTTCTCTACCATCTTCACTCTGCAGCATCCACAGTAAAGCCTACACCCACATTTGTGACTCCGTTTTAAAAAAAGGGTATCTGGTTTTGTATAAAGTGGTGACCCCAACGTGATCTGCAGCCTGACGTGAACTGCAGCCCGACGTGATATGCAGCCCGACGTGATGTTTTATCCTGACAAATAGGGACTGGTAGAGACACCACGTAACAGCAAGCGCCTTACCGCCACCGCACCAGCGCTGATGAAGGTTCCCACCATGGTTACCCAAGAGCATACTCAATTCAAATTACCCGCAGTCAAAACCCAAGCATTCTGATTTCGGCAAAGAGGGAGATCAATGAATGTCTGGTGCAGTTTGATGGAAGCACCCTCCCCAATAAAGACTCCTTTCAAATAGTTCCAGTATCAGACCGACTCAAGTACCGGGTCTAAGTAAATAAGTATTGCTAATCTCTTAAATGTATTTGTAAGCCGGTTAAAAACGGGATAGCAAGACGTTTCCTGACAAACTTTCCGAAATCGTGATAATGTATTCGTCAGTCAGTAAAAATTTATTGGGAAACCTATTAATTTATTCGTTAAGGCATGCAATCCCATTTATAACTAGATTACAAATAATTTAAAGAGATTCTTAATAAATTAACAAAACTCATTATTCCCCGTGTACCTACATTCCGTGCAGTTAAATACAACCACCATCTCTGCGTGTATATTACAATATATTGTTCTGAGTATACATTTGCGAACCGAAACGCGATTTGAGCCTCGAATTATGGAAAAGGAACGGAGCAAACCCAAGAGGCGTCTTGCGCTATTTCCGTTTCTTCGTTCCTTTCCCATAATTTGGGTTTTCCAAATGTGTAAGCAGAATTCCAAGATGATTTTGAATTTGTGCTCTTGCGTTGGACGCCCCTTGCATCTCACAATATATAACTCTAAGTTTATGAAGGTCCTTTGATGCTATTGGGTCTATAGTTGGTGGGTACTATTATTGTCGACAGGCCCAACATCCTCCCACCGTCCCGCAGTTCCCTTAGTTCATTGTATGTCTACTTCCGGCCGCCTGAACACTCCTGTCACTTCCCGCGATGAGAGTGCCGCGTTCCGTTTTCGAGTAGATACTAATAGAGTTATCCGCTAGATGCCAGCCTGTTAATGAAGCCTTCAACCAAAAGGTGACACTTGAAACCGTCGATGTTTTGAGCTGCCGTCGCATTTCAAGTTGATTTGCTCAAAACCCGATCGGGATCAATAAATTTGACTTTCTATTTGTCTATCTGCCTGTCCGGGGGTAAAATGCACTAAACTTGTGAGGTGATTCTACGTGTTGATGAAAGTAAAAAAAAAATAATACATAATAACTGCTTTTTAAGAAATTCCTTTAGTTTTTTCCCATGCAAAAAATATTTTTCCATGAAAGAATAATATACTTTTTTACCTGAAAACTAGCTGATAACGTTGGAATTTCTAAAAAAGTTTTGATCTTTTTTACTTGTACTATCGTAATGTAGAATCACTTCCGAAGTTGGCGAACTTTACCCACCAACACCTATTGTAAAAATTAAAATGACTATGTTGATTTGTTTATCATACAAATCTATTTATTTATTCTGAGATTGATGATATTTTGCACACACATTATGTGAGATTTCGAAAAAATAATCTCCCCCTCCCCTTTTCCCATTTAAGGCAGAATGAAGGCCAGGAAACGATGGGTATTCAGTTAAATCTTAATATTTGAAAAAAACATTTCTTTTCAGAATCTATTATTTCAGTTCAAATCAATTTTATTTGATGAATTTGTGTTATTTCATTTATAATAATATACCGTACACTTGCGGCACGTTCCAAGAGTGGAAAATACTCTCAGTATTGCCCTGGTGTAAGATCTCCATTCATAATTAAAATGGCTTTATCCGTGTTTTGTAAACAGATTGAATCGTCATGTACTCCCCCCACTTTCCTCTTCTCTATCTCCTCCCCCTCACAACTCTCTTCAGCCTTAGAACATACCTCAATTGAAGATGCCATAGTCTCACTGGCTCCAGACGCCGAGAGCAGTTTTGCGGTATTTAAACTAATAAAAGTATCCCCTGGTTGTACGAGTCAAATATTGATTTATTGATTTGTACTGGACGTCGTTCGCAGTTTTGTGACATTTGATTACTAGTCGGGGGGTTGCGATTTTAATTTCCGTTTCAGTACTAATACAGTTTTGAAATTTTACTTCATTTCAAAAGCGTAATGGGGTTTTGACATTCTTGATCATGTGACGCTATGATATAATATTGTGAATCACACAAAAGTTGTGTCCCAAAAGCCTGGATTCGATGGGACTATGGCATTCGAAACTTCATATATGCCTAGTAGGACAGCAGCTGTGGTTCGCCGAGTTTTTTGTATTACTTAAAAGGTACAAATCTAAAAATTCAACACAAACATTTACAACCGCGGCTTACCACATTATCTTCCTGAAAATAATTATTTATTCTTGTGTTGAGGTAATATAATTATATTACTCGCAGGCCTTTTGAGGTCTATACTCAAGCAGGTCAGTCTATAGTATAAAATATAAAAATATATATATTATATTCGTCGAATAGTTGCACTATTATCTCATCTATATCTATAGTATCTCAGCCTACTGTTACAAATTATTATATTATTATATTTTGATTTCATTTTCTGATATACTAAGCTTAATGCTAAGCCAATGTTTTTTTGTTTTGGTCACATTCACTGTTAGTGAATTCTTGTCTAACCATCTTTTAACAACAGTTATGTTCCTGTTTGCTTTTAAATAATATATTTTATTGTATCTTTGTTTGTCCCGTGCGCGCTCCTATACCATTCATCCGATTGCGCTGAAAATTTCAAACTTTGTTTTTATTAGTGCCAGGAGTGTTTGGGTTTGAATAGTAGAAGAAGACGAGGACGATCGAGAAGGACTTAATGCATTATCTCTGCACTGGATTGAGATACGGAGTCGAATTGAAGTCGACATGATGAAGTTTTTTAAATTTATTTATTTTAATATCAACGGTTTAAAATATACCATATACAGTAAATTATAAACAGTGACATCAGAAAATATTTAACATTAAAAATGAGAATTTTATGATACTACATGAAGTGAATGTTAAAAAAAGTCAGAGATGCCCGAGGAAAACATGAATCAAATAATTATTTGTGGTAAAACGAGATGTAAGTGATGAACGAAGAAAGAGGTGTAAGGAGAATGTATGACTTGGAAGTGAATGGTCTAAGAGGTCGAGGACGCTCGAGGAAGACAAGGCACGATCAGGTGAAACAAATACTTGTAAAAATGCAATAATATTATTTTCACCTTAAAAATGCCCTCAGTTTTTAACTTTACTCCAAACCATTCCTTTACTCCAAACCACCCCGAACGACGCCGGGTACACGTCACCCAGTTTGTTATAAATGTTATGATATGGTAAAATTGTGCTGAATATACCTGATTCCTGCGATGTATACATTATAATTTTCCACATAGGATGCATTTCCTCGAGAGGAAGTTCGAGAGATTATTTGATCCGCTTCAGGTTTGGTGGAAGTTCTTCCCGAGTTTAATTGGAAGGAAACTCAAACTTAACTCAACTGATTTGCAGTTATACAGAATAATCGATTTCAGAACTGGTAATCTCATGTGGAAATTTTAGGCCATAGTCTTCTTATTTGATTTAATTGATTGAGAAGCATGGCTCGGTTGATGTCTTCAGTTCAGAGGTGAAGTTTGTTGTTTTTGAATTGCAGAAATCTTAGTCAACATTATTTGTGCTTGAATTATTCTGAACCATTGAATTATTGAAACCTGTCAATTATTTCAAACTTCAGATTGATGTTATAACTGTAAAGCGAGCTTTTATTTTATTTGCGTTGTAGTATAACTGTTTAGTACCGACAAATGCTACTTGGAACGGCTGTATTTTAACGAGAGAGAAAAATTCAAGCGATCGTGCTTTTAATTTTATTTGATATTATAGAAACAAACAGTACATGAGTTACAGTGATAAAACAATATACAGGAATAAGATACTTCATGTTGGATGCCTATGATATTTTTCCTTGTAATCTCTGCTAAGCGGTATGTTTATTCCTTAATTACCAGGTGACGTCTGTAGTATATAGGTGTGTGTTTGTATGTGTGAGTGTGTGTGTATATGCGTGTGTGTATATGTATGCTCATTGAACAGTTAATATTATTGACGTGATGTCACGTTTGAATTTGGGCAGTGAATGTGAAAAAATGTCAATCTTTGAGTTTAGACAAAATATAAAAATTATGTGTAAAAAATTCTTACAAAGAATATTAGAAGTGAGGAAAGGATGGTGTCTTTACCTGTTGATGATGGTCGTTTCTTTTGGAGTTAGTTACAGTCTGTACGATTTTGTAGGCACTTATAGTTCATAGATGTACATCTTATAAGCACCGTTAATGTTAGAGATTTCCACAATACGAACTCTTTAACAATCACCACACGACACTATTTAATTTATTTATCTTGGAAATAATAATTTGCACTACTTTACGGACTTTTCACGAGATTAATTGTTATGAAAAGCGAAATAATATACGACGAAAATTCGAACATCTAACAAATTAATGATACTATCGTCTGTCTTTCTTTTGTAAATGTTCTTTCTTCCTAGGTAAGACTTTAGGAACGGAACAAAAACAAGGGAAAAGACAATTTGCGTAGGAACTGGGATGTGGAATTATCATAAAATTGTTTTAATATTAAACAACAACAAAAAAAAAATCATTTGATAAATCTTGTTCATATAAAATAATATACCCCAATCAGAAAGAGCTCATTCCGGGAAGGACAATGTTATGAAATCATCATGATATTAGAATAGAAATATCATGCATGTATTTACTGAATGGGATAAATAAATAAATACGAGCTAAAGTAAATAAGTACGTGTGCTTCTTTCCTCGTATTTGCTCCACGTAGTGGAAATTTTGTATATTTATAGTATAAGCATGTGAAGTATCAAATAATAGTTATATTAATATTGTACCATTGTAATTTCACATTAAATTTATTTTATTGAACATGTGATGGGTATATTTGTGATGTATATTCTTATTCTTTGTACTTGTGCATAATAATGGAAAACGGTTTTAAATAACATCGGTGAGATAATTGATTGATGTAAAATTATTCGTAGTTAATATTATTTGAAAAGTTTTAATGTCATATGTTTAACGATTTAATACTTTTTTGTGTATTAGTTTTATCTTGGATCAGTATTTAGGTACTCATTTATAAATTTAATGCTAACATAACTAGTAATAATTTTACAAATAATTTATATAGAGCCGTTTCTCAAAAATCATCTGAAATAGCCTTTAAATTATAAAATAATAAATACAGATGGCTTTCAACTAGGATTCATAATAACTAGTGACTTAATTCCTGCAAGTTTCTGTCTTCAAACGTAAAGAACGTTCAAACACTAGAAACAGTTTCCTGATTTCTAAAGTGAATAATCGTAGCCACAGATGTGTTCATATTTACAACCTCCTGATAAATAATGATGGTACTATTTAGTTAATCCTTGATCTGAAAATGATTTCATCCTCCTACGTGTATCCGGTGGAAGATATTTAATTTCACCCCAATGGGCGTTTTTGTACGAGGAAATCAAAAATCAATGATAATATTACTTATCAATGGCGCCGTATTTTATTTATTATTAATTTTCTAACTTAAGTGTAAAAAACCTTCCTTCTGAAGTCAGACCGGCTTTTTATACCAATAATAATCTAGGTAAATTTCTAATCAATTCAAAAGATAAAGACGACAAACTAAGCCATTCAGGCATTTATAAATTAAATTGTAATAATTGTGCGGCATTTTATTTCGGTAAGACAACACGTAATGTTAACATTAGGATTAAAGAGCATCTTCCTTGTCTCAATAATAACGGTTTATCTGAATTTGCCAATCATCTAATTAGCAAAGATCGTACTTTCTGTCATAACACAGGAGCTAATATTTTACATAAAAACGGGCATGGTAACAGACTCAATAATCTAGAAGCACTGGAAATAAAAAAGCTGTAAAAACCAAAAGTCCTATTCTTAATAATCAATTAGATATATCAAGTAGTCCAATATTAAGTTTGTTCCCAATAAGCCATTAAAAATGTCCAAGTTCTCCTTATCACCCCATGTCAGTTGATGCTTTGTTTCTCCATATACATTATTACAATCCATTAGTCTACATAATTATCGTTCGGTTTTTCCTATGTCTTTTGTACTTGTGTAAATGTATTATACGATTTCTCTGTGTTTGTTATATTTATATCATGTTGTCTCCCTCAAAATTTTTTTATATATAAGCTTACACTTTGTACTTCTTGTCTAGTAATAATTTGTACCCTGAAGATGCTTGAGTAAAGCGAAACCGGTCGGTTCAAAAATTATTAAAAACTCGTGGTTTTAAAACAAAATATATTTTATTTCATTTTAGATATTTAATTTCACCCCAATGGGCGTTTTTGTTTTCCGTGAATAATATTAAGCAGAGTTTTAGGTATTTGCGTTACTATTTCAGGCTATTTGGATACTATATAAGGTTCTATCGTCTTTTGCGAGGAGTTTTGCTGAGTCATGAAGGCGGAATCCCTAGAGAATGTATTACAGTCAGGGTGGATAACGGTTCTTTGTTTTGACTGTTGACAGTCACACTTTGCTCTTATTTCTAAGTACTACCTGGTTTGAAACATAGATCAAAAGTCGGGCTTGATTTGAATTAAGATTCAGTAAAATGACAAATTAACTTAACTCTGAACCTTTTTTTTCACGAAACACCTTTTATTTCTGGTGCTCTTCTCATCTGTCTGACCCCATAACTTGTTCATATTCTTCATACGGTAAAGGAGAATCAGTAAATATAAGGAAGAGAGAGAGAGAGGAGTCGTTCTTCACGAGGTGTTCTGTGGTTTGTAATAATTTGTCCGCATTCATATAATTTTTTTTTTTTTAATATTTCATTTTAACCTTTTGTTGAAATGAATGTGATCTAACTGTTTAGATTTGTAAATCAACAGTTTTTTTCGATAATGATGAAATTGTGCACACTTGACCTTCAAAATAAGAGGAAGGTCGACGAAGACGCACGAGATTTCGAAAAAAACTTTGCATGCAACCTGAGCAACGCCGTGGGCTTCAGCTAATGTTCGATTAAGCAATATTACATTTAAAACGTATTTAAATTGTAATTTTGAAATGTTTTTGAAAGGAATAAAATCGAATTGAACTTGAAGGTTTATTAAAAAAATCTAGTGATGTTTATTCTTTTACAACAAAGTTATGTTGTTTTACGACTTCGTTCACCACGACTCTTCAGAAGGGTGTGACTCACAATACCCTTCCTGGTTGTGAGGTGGTTGTTAGTCGGGAGATTTGCCAGGTCGACTTGAAATTTATTCACAGCCTTTTCGTGTTTCTTGGGGCTTTCTTCTGTTTTTCGTCTTACTGAAGGCTTAAAATAATCTAATATGCCGTCGCTTCGTGTTCATAGCCGAATTCATACTGTTCTTGTTATGATTCATTTATCTATTAAACATGCCATCAAATTCCATCAAGTAATTTAACAAAGTTTGAGTTGAATACCGTTTATTGAAATCACAAAATTGTGCTTTTTGAATGCTACGTTGGATTTTTGCAAAGAGTTTTCAGGTATAAGCCTTAGGAGCTTAAACAGGTGATTAAATTATGCGTTTTAATAGATCCCAACGCTACCGCGCCAACAAAATGTTTGGATCAATAAAATATCAATCAACAAAATATTTGCTGTATCCTAGAATATAGCCCTATTATTTGGCCCCCTTCTGAACAAAATCATATCCTAGAAATAAAAAAAAGTACAAAAGAGGTTTTTTTTATATTGGTACTTATTAAGTTTAATTTGTTGAACTCCATTTTAATTTTATATTTTTTTTTATATTCAATAATATTGTTATTGGGTTTATAAAAACAGTTTGCTTTTAAACAAGTTCTGCTGTGTAATTTTTGCGTTTTCTATTTACGATAGAATATAGAACTGTTTATCCTAATATACATAGGAATACTTGATTTCAACACCTTAGATGCACGCCAAAAATAAATTTTAAACACAATTTTTTTTAAACTAATCAATGTAAATACACTTAAACCACTTATATTTAAAAAAAAGGTAACTTACATATCCCTAAAAAGTATATCGTAGAAGATCCCGTGCATCCTTGAGGTGATTTTGCACAAAAACGGCGCTTTACAAATCATCCAAATATTATTATTATTTATCAGAACGCGCCAACCAACTGAACGACTTTATCGATTCTGCACTGACCATCGACATTTTCAACGTCACTTACAGAGATAGATCAGCAACTATCTTTTGACGAATGTCTCGAAGTAGTAAAACTGCCACAGTGACCTTTCATACTTACCTGAACCTCAAATTTGTGATTTCTCCGTAATATATTGGTGCATAACCATTTTATGGAGAATATTAACAAATAAATGAAACGAATATACTTGGTTTTAAGTCGCTTCATTGATATATTTTATTGTCTACCGGTTCGGTACCATCATCAGGACTGTTATAAAAATAATGCTATCAAATACAGAAGAACACATATATATACACATATTATCATGAAAGAAGGGGACAGTATACTAGAGTGGGACAGTGCGACAGTTGTGGGAGAAAGGTGGGGGAGGTGAGTGTGGGATAAGTGAAGTAATGGGGAACATACTTATAATTGGGCTGACGGTTAAATTTAATTGATTATTATTAATTACAATAAATTGATTTAAAACCAAGTATTGTCGTTTCATTTATTTAAAATGTCAAGTCACAATGTGTTTGTTTCTTTTTTAAAAAATAATAAAATTAATAAATTACTTAATTTCAACGAAACCAAAATGTTTTAAAATTACTGATATATTTGTACGGAAGGCGATCTTATTTAAATAAAGCACGATGAAAATTTGCTATTCTATGTAATGAAAATTTATTTAAATCTAGAATCGATAAATAATCATTGATATAAAGAAATGTCTTGTGTAATTATCAAACCCGAAGTTGTATTTGTCAGGAAATGAATGTACCCTCATTGGAAAAAACATTGTGAATGTAAATAGTGCTTGCGATAAATAATGATTATTATTCAACTAACCGACATAAACCGGCTATAATATAAATAATAATAATAATGACTGGAGTTCCATAGAGAACAAAATTGATAGACTTGTACTAACTTGAAATCTGGGTATCATTTCGATGAGCTGGAGGTAAACCACGTGACCATGTTTTTGGCACCAGGAAGGTTCAAAATGCTTTGAATGAACTAAGACATCGTCGTAATGATTTAAAATATATAAATATGTATGTGAATACATAAGAGACCTAACTGCTTCGTCTGGAGTCATTGGGATTATGAAAACCCGGAGTATGTTGCAAGGCTGAAGGGGATGGGGAGGAGATGGGAATGGGAAGGTTGAGAAATACTTGGCAATTAAATACTGCTATTGCTATTCTTAATTTTAAAATAAAAGTCTTTTACCAGGGCGATACTGAAAGTATCTGTAATATTAGGCAGTTTGGGATATTATATTTCCTTGACAAATTCACTTGTTTCAAAGCTAAAGCTTTAGATTCTACCGGGGATAGTGGGTGTAAATAATATTAATGAAGATTTATTTTTATTGCAAAATTTATGATGACAACCATTTTGATTCCCAAGCGGTTTGCCTTTCAAATAATTTAAATGCCAAACAAACCAGTTGCTCTTAATTCTAATAATCGAGCTACGATTTAACATCCGTTTCCCCTTCCGGACTCTTTTTCCTTTTCATACTGTTCCCTGCGCAGCCTGTAATTTCCCGACTCCATTTCCTTTGCCATTTGATTAATGGACGTCGCGACGCTGCGAGGTGTCTTCATCTCATAACACCGATGGGACATCTTGAATTATGACGATAAGATGAAATTAACACTTTTTATGATTGAAAATTCTTATGGTTATCTTGAAGTGATTTGAACATTATTTTTTATGCAACCAGCGTGGAATATAGTTGTCGGTCAAACTTGACTCAGTTGAAGTAATTTTAATTTTCAAAGTTAATATTCTCTATTTTACATGTAATACATATTTAGTTTTAAACATTTATTTGTTTGTATTTTTATTTAATACTTGGATTTTTAACGGTCTGGAAAATAAAAAATATGTATTTGTTTAACTAAAATATAGTTTTTTTTCCTGGGTCCTCCGGGAAACCAATATATAGGAAATATGTAATAACCAATTGATCATCGGTTTGACCCTACCGCTTTATATAAATGTAGAAAAATTTCTGATGCCCTATTCTTATACAAAATCGTAAACAGTCGTGTTGATTCGTCAGATCTGCTAGAAAATGTTGCATTTCGTTGCCCTGAACACAACACCAGATCGAACGACTTATTTAGAACACCACACGGAAAAGCCAAATATGCGTAAAACTCTTTAATAGGACGTATCTGTAAAACTCACAATGCCTCTAGAGATGTACACATTTTCAAGTGTATTTTGAAAACATATAAAATGCAACTTACTAAACTGATAACTTAATTTTTTATTTTGTGAAATAATCCTATCATCTTGTTTATTTTATTGTTTTTATTATAATCATGCAAAAACTGTATTACCACTAAATGTCTTTAATTGTTTTTATAATATTTTGTAATTCCATATAATGTTTATTCTTTATATTTCTTTGTCATTTATAAATATATTGTATAGGTGCAAATATTGAATCAACGACTAGAATTAATGGAACATTATTGGTCTAATATTGTAAATAATTGTTGTTTAAGCTAAATATATAAATGACTGTTTGTTTCCTTAATAAAAAAACTGTTTTAGTAAGAGATTACAAAATTTCATCTGCGGATATTTGCGGGAAAGCAGTTTTTTTCTAACTTTCCTCTATTTGGAGAATTTTAATTATTGAAAAAACAAATGGATGAAAATAGTTTTGCAGCTGCCAAATTACAGTTTACCTCACAAACAACTAATTAAAATATCAAGCGACATAACTCTCCATCTAGAATTTCAAGTATTAGAAAAGTTTTGGCTTGCACAACACGATGTAAATACGGAAGATTTGCACCGAATGCTTTGGAAATATTAATTGCATTTGCCACTTCTTACTTGAGTGATGAAGTCTTCTCGTTTATGGTGGCTTAAAAATTAAATTTCGAAATCTTTTATCATTTCAAACGGTTTTCAAATGAAAATAATTTAATTATAGTAATTTAAATGTCGACCGAAGCATAGAAAACCTTTTCAAATTAAGAAAAAATCTCAACCGTGCGTCGGACAAATCAATTAACAAATACATTATTATTTTATTAGGAAGCACGTATACGTAACATTATTTGGTTTAAGATCATTATTTAATTTAAGGATTTTCCGGAAACGTAACTAATTTTTTGGCAGATTGCGACCCATTGGATTTCGTTGAAAGTTTTTTTTAATATTTAAGGTTGAAAATTGGATATGTGATGTGATCAATTGAATCGAAAACTTTGATTGTGTGGTGTTAAAATTTGTAATAATAAATATATAGCAGATGATTTAGCTGTTAGGATCTTTGGCTGCGAATCTGAAGGTCGTGGGATCAAATCTCGGAGTACGCAAGTAAATTTTATTTGACTATTGAAGACAATATTAGCGATTTCTAAACGAAAATCTGAAACAGAAAAATCAGAAAAGGATACGGTCACATCTAGGACTCGAACCCAGGATCCCTGTCTTTCCGGGACACCGCTCTACCACTGAGCTAATGGCACCCTATCCCCTTCGGTCACTTTTAACTGTATCATACTTCGAATAAGAACTACCAACATTGTCTTCATTTTTTCACCGCACATTTTTACTGGCAACTATCTTTATGTATGATCGCAAGATTCAACCCGAATTAAATGCAATCTAGACCGGGTCTTTTTTTAGATAAACCTATTTTATTTTTATTTTCTTGTGTCCCGGAAAGACAAGGGTCCTGGGTTCGAGTCCTAGATGTGACCGTATCCTTTTCTGATTTTTCTGTTTCAGATTTTTGTTTAGAAATCGCTAATATTGTCTTCAATAATTAAATATTACAATTTGAGGTTTTACTCAATAAAGTTATTCCGAAAAATATTTTTTTTATTTGAATCATTTATTTTTATTTTTATTTATTTATACGCCCATTGGGCTTTTACATACAAATTTAATAATGTTTGTTAATATTTTTGCTATTTTTTTAAATAATATATAATATATTAGTGACACGTTCCAGGTTGGAAGATACTTTCAGTATCGCGCTATTGAAAGACCGCCATTAAGAATCGAAATTATTTAAATGTCTTTAGCCGTGATTGGCGACCAGATCTGAGTATCCAGATTTTTCTCCACCATTCCTCTTCAGCATCTTCTTCCCGCCCCACTATCTTCAGCCTCACAACATATCCCGATTGGGGATTTCATATTCTCACTGGCTCTAGATGGTTGGGAGCAGTTCGGATTCTGGGGATAATTCTCTTCAGTTGTATTTCGTCCGTGTGAAATGCTGGCAGTGTAAAATTGGTAGGTAAAATTCGTGCCTGTGTAGTGTCTATGTATATTATTACCTCGATGGCCTCATTTTGACGTTAATTTGGGGATCCCTGGTGCTTGCTGAGGTCTAATGACAAAGCAGAATTTATTTCGATGGTATTGTCGGTCGGATAAGCGGCGCATCCGACCCTCACCTAACAGCTTCCGTTGTTTACACGTGATCCAATCATTAGATGACTTTAATATTTTTCTGAAACTGTCTTAATTATTATTTTATTTTATCGAAGAAGATGAAGATAATTCTAAAAAATCTAAACACAACATGAAACAGGACATGACCCAGAAAATAAGCATATAAAATAAGAAAATAATATATTACATTAATGGGTAAGTTAAAGAAAAATTGTTTCTGAATAATTTGAATTATTTAAGTTTTTAATCCAGCAGGACTAGAAGAATAGTGCAATCCCAATCGATCTGTTACATGACATGCACAAGTATAACATTTAAAGAGAAAAGTAAAAATAATTAAGAAATGATTTTATACTCTACGTTCAAGGAGTTCAAAAAAGGGGATATCTAGCATGTGTATAGCAAGTTTTATAAATGTTTTTGTCTTTAATTTTGAAAAAAATCGTAAAACTGGTAATAATGGTTTATTAAACATTACTTATTATTTATCTAACCATTCTCTCATGTTATATCTCTAAAAGGCCTAAGGCCAAGACAAGGGTCAGGAAATCCCGGAGATTTAGTTCGTGCAAGTAATAACGGGATACTATGGTTAATGCATTTTGCATATCATAACTATACGATCACCAATATCGAATGTATTTCCAAGACACTGTCTGAAAAGTGTTTATTAGAGTCCATGATTTAAGTAATATTAATAGGACAATACACTAAAAGTTTAAAAACTGTGAAAAATCATTTAGGATTAGTGTAACCTGGGGTTCACAAGAGTCAAAATTGTGAATAGAGACATTATTTTGATAATTAGTTGATTGATGATATTGCGTAATTATTTGTTTTTTTTTTCAAAAGCATGTGAATGTTTTGTATTTTAATGTAAAGTTTTTTGATGTGAGACATTTAATACAACAATTTTAGGTTGAATATTTATTGTAAAATCTTTGAAATTGTGAAAATCGTGTAATAATTGCAATTTTGTGATAGTAAACATGATCATAGAGAAAGACACGGAACAGCTGTCGCTTGAAACGGTGATATCAAAATAACCGAATAGGTACTGTAAATAATCTACATTGTGTACTTGTGTTTGCGCCTCATGATTGCTTTAATCAAATATGCAAAAAGCACATTGGCCTAGGAATTATTTATATAATTGTATTCACCGCGGGTTTGGGATATACCCTCAAACATTGACAAAATAGAATTACAATAATATTGCTGCTTTCCGTGCAGCGTATTCAATAAATCCTATCAGTAACTGACACCTACTGAATGATGTACCACGGAAGGTCTATAGAAGCGGACGCACGGCCTTGAATGAGCAGAGATCCCGAGCCGGTCGTAGGCTCAAGACCTGATACTGATAATGTATCGTCCCTTCCATTTTTTCATTTTTCAAAAGACATTATCTTTTCCGCGAGTGTGGTCATATTATTTTTATAACGGTTTATTGATATTTTTTACTTTTCCAACGGTAAAATCTTTGTTCCGAACTCACTTTCGCGTATATTATTAATTAATGTTCTTTAAATAAACAGTAATTGTCCAGGAAAGCATTTTTTTCTGATTTCATTAACCTCAACCTTAAGGTTAAGTAATTTAAGTTTTTTTTCTTTCTAATGTGTCTTTTTATTTGTCTAAATATAATTGTATGTTTATTTTTTCAGTATTAAAAAATGACGTTTATGATGCTCTATTGTATCACAATCCAAACCAAAATTGTAAAATTCAAGACTGTGTTACACGCGCAATTTTAAAAATAACTTAAAAGTAATTAAAAAAGAAAGTGTCCATGATCGAGCGAGAAACGACAGGTTTTAATGTAAGACTGTACCAAATACATACAAAAGATAGCTTTACATTAAAAAATATCGTTGTGAAATATAATATGTATATGTATATGAATGTAAAACTGTACTATGTGCTTAGTGCTACATGCTCAGCACAGTTTTACACTAAATCCTTTACTAATAAATGTATTTTAAGCAACTTATAAACAACGATTCACCATACGCTAATGATTGTTTATCAGTTGTGTAAAATTTAGTTATTTAGTAATAACTTCAAAATATTATTCGGTTTGTCATTTAGGAATAATTTACACACTCAATTTAGGCCAAAAATATTTTATGAATGAATATTTCGAGCACACATAATATGGGGAACGATTGACAGGAACCTAATGAATCTTAATGAGTATGAAAAAGATATCGTTACTGAACGTTTAACTCATAAACGATATAAAGTAACGCCAATCCGTACATTGGGTAAAACAAAGTAGAGTTTCCAAAATTCTTAGAAAATTACCCTTTTGTTTGTTTTACATATGGTGTACTAAAGAAAAGTTAAATATTTACCTTCTTAAACATGGTTTTAAATATCTTTATGGATGAAAATTTATGAAAAGGGTTGCTTCGGTTTGTACTTTGTACAAACTTACTATTGTGCAGTGGCGGCTTCTAACTTTTGGGTGTACTCTAGTGCTAATAAAATGGCATTATTGATGTTGTTGTCACTGAAAACGTTATTTTTTTATTTTTAGAAAATTCGTTTTTTGTGTAAAATTAAAAATTCAGTTTGGCCGCACGGATTTACTGTAATTATTCATAGAAAAGATCGAATTATCGAATAATAAAAAAAAAAGTTTTGCTACATCAGCGTTAATAATGCATTGTTTGTAATATTAACACTAAAAGTAATGCATTGTTTGTAATATTAACACTAAAAGTAATGCATTGTTTGTAATATTAACACTAAAAGTAATGCATTGTTTGTAATATTAACACTAAAAGTAATGCATTGTTTGTAATTAAACACCTAAAAGTACGAGCCGCCACTGCTATTGTGTGTTTTGAAGGGAATAATTATGGTTGTAATCTTAATGAAAACATTCTTAAATCAATATCAACCAGAGAACATTATATAGACTTACGGCAATAAAAGACAGACAATAAGATAAGATTTCTACAGACTGATAAAACCGAAGAAAAAATATATCGTGTACCTTGTGTTTCTTTTCCGTGCGTTACATTAACGTTTCGCTAATTCAAATTATATACTTTAATGTTATATAAACTTTTTCATATGAAGTATATAATTTAGTGAACGACACATTGATGGTTTTTTTTACCCCACACAGAAGGCCTTGAGATAAATAATTTTCCTCAGGACCTATATTATCTTTTTGAATTCTATCTGGAGAGTCTTTATAAAGGAAAGTATTGTGAAAAATTCTGGGAAGGTAAAAGATATGAGAGATCGCTATTACAAACTTGTTCTTTTTTTCAAAAGATGTCACAATTCTTAGATGCGACCAAATATTGTATTATTTTTCTGTTTCAAATTTTTGTTTGAGAATCACTAATATTGAATTCGATGACCAAATGTTACAAAATGAGATTTAAAAAAATATATCCATGTGTATATTGATCCTAGACTTGCAGAAAAGTTAAAAGATGTCGCACATCAAAATTAAAATTAGTATATATTTATCCAAGACACTATATAGATTGTATTTCGTTCGGGAAGAATCTTGCGATCATAGATGAAGAAATACCAGTAAAAATATGTGGAAGGATAATGTTGGTATTTCTTATTTGAAGTATGATAACGTTAAATATGAGCGAAAAAATGGGGGTCGGAGGATTAGTTCTGTGGTAGAGCAGCGCCAAGGCAAGGTTAAGGTCCCGGGGTCAATTCTTAGATGCGACCGATCTTTTTCTGATTTTTCGTTTGAGTATTGCTAATATTGTCTTCAATGATTAAATTTATGTTATTTATATCTAGGAATAACTTATTTAAACAAACTTCATTTAAATCTAAAAATAATCGAAAATATTTATTAATTTCAGCTTAAATTCAAAAATTCAACTTCAACTCAACAAAGCACAACTTCAAGAGTCCATAACTGATATTATTTTTGTAAACATCTTTTTTCTCTTTTTGGTCAATCTTTCGTTTTTCTTAAGTATTTTATTTTATTTTTTTATTAACAATATTTTATTATTTCCTACCTTTATGGTTTTAAATAATTGTGCTAGAATTTCCTCATCAAACACAAAAGCCTTGTCTCTTTATTGTGAAGAGAGGCTATTTTGATATTCCTTTATAAGGCTGTAGAACATGTAAAAAAATTTAAACATAAAAAAAACACAAGTATTAAATGCTAAAAAACTAAATGTTGACACACAGTACACAGTTACCATTGAATTCCTTCAACGGGAAAGAAATTATTTATTGAACCCATTTTAATTATTTTCCAGATACGTTTTTGACAATTTCCGGACTGGATCCCTCTTTAAACATATTTTACAAACAATTTGCTCAGAAGAAAATACTTAAATTTAGAAAATTAGTGTTGAAAGTTAAAATAAATTAGTGCAAACGCTGGTTCATTACTTAAAAACAGAAGTTTTAATTCACTTAGAGTTTTCCTACAAAAGATAATAATTCAGATATAATTAATCTCAATTCAACTGCGATAAACTCTTGAAATATGAATAAATAACGTTTTCACAAATTTCGTCAGTATAAAAATTGAATTATTTCTTGGAGACTCTGATTACCGTTTGTTCTTTGATACACACAAGTTCATCATTTTTATAAAAATATAAAACAGAAACCGTTGAATTTTATTAGGGTTTTTAATTAGTAATCATTGAAATTCCGTTTTATTCCTTAACAAAGATAATAAATCACTTTTTAAATCTTGAATAAGTAAAGCTCGATTGTTATATAACAGTGTTTTGATAATATTTGGAGTTTCAGTAACATTTCAATGAAGAAACATTAATCTTTTCTCATGTTTCTTTCCTTGTTCTATTTGAGTGGGGGACCCATCTTTTCGATAAGAATTTTTCAAGTGTTTATGGGCTCCACACCAGTGGTGGCAAATGATGTATTTAAGATCTATATGCTCTTAGTAGTTGTGAACGATTTCAATAAATATTTATCACTCCGAAGAAATTCTATGAAAATAGCTTGAAGGTATTTTAGATTTTCCATTAAACAGCAAAATCGTCTATTATTAATGCCTTAATTGTTTAAATCGAGAAGTTTTGCTTTCACTGAAGCATTTAATCAAAATTCCGCAACGTATAAACTAACAACAAAACTTTAAAGTCAATATCCCAAAATTTGATGGCACTACGCTCAATATTTCAAGGGTCGAAAGTTAAACTGATTTGCGAAAATAAACACAAAGCATTTCAAGGACTACGAAGGGGAAAATCTTCTTGATAATGGCAGGTATTAAAAATATTAAGAACTAGTAGTTATGTGATAATTCCGATTTGACAGCTCGTAACGCATAAGCAACACTCGCGGAGTAAAAATGTACAGTGTTACCATTTTGACACAACTGACCGCATATTTAGATATTATACTTTTGTTTCACTCCAAAATTTTACTGGGAAACCGCGTAATTGTTTTTTTTTTACTTTTTGTATTACTTTTATTTTATTTATTTGAAACAGTCCAATCGTCCCAACTGCACCCAACCATCTAGAGCCAGTGAGACTATGGCGTACCCAATTGGGGTATGTTGTGAGGCTGAAGGTAGTGGGGAGGGGGAGGAGATGTGGATGAGGAAGGTACGGAAATACCTGGATATTCAGATCTGAACGGTAGTTTTACACCAAGACGATACTGAGACTATCTCCAGCAAACATACAATATATTATTTTTAGTTAGTAATTTGTGAAATATCACAAACTAATAAAATACAATTTACTTGCGCACGCCTCGATTTGAACCCGTGACCTCCAGCTTGCTAGGCGAGTGTCTTACCCCTCTACCACAGAGCTTTAATCGCTTGGTGCGCGTTGCTTCCACATTTTTGCTTCATAATTGTTTTAAATATGACATATTAAATGTACTTTATAATGTGATGATGTACAATCATCTACATTCCGTAAGTACCACTAATTTCTGAACACTGTTTACAGAAAATGTACACCTTGACTTACTTTTTTTTTGTAAGTCTGTTTCATATTCTGTTCCCGACTTTTTTAAATTGAAAACAATTTTTCTAACGCAAAAAAACATGCTATTATTAAAGTGCGAAAGTTATTAGTTAGTGACCCCATTTTAAGTATTATAGATTAATTCGATAAAAGCCTTAATGGCGGCGTTTTATCAAAGGTTTTATGGCATCTTCTAAGTGATCTACAATGACGCAGACATTTCAAATAAAGGGAGACCCATTACTGCTGCCGATCTGAAACCATTATCATCGTCTATAACTATGTATACATATACGTATGAAAGGATATACTATAAGTCAACACTGTATGATAAACTATTAGAAAAATGTGTTATAAATTGTCTTGTACCCAGTTCTTAAAAATACTCGTTTTCGTATAAATTAACAAAATTCATTTCAAATAGTCAACTTACCTAACATCTAATAGTATATAATTTTTGGGTATAATGCCGTCTTGCACCACTTTCTTCTTCGGCCAACGTTTCTTTTTTGTTTGTTTTTATTTAGTTACAAAAAATTACATTTTTATATCTATTATAAACCACTACTATCTACTAACAACTTATTTCTATGACGTTTAGGTTACATTAAACTACATCTTAAACTTATTCTTTATAACATTAAGGCATAACCCACGGAAACCAGAACAGCATTACACTTTCCAAAACGTTGGCTAAAGAAGGATAGCGCAATATGGCATAATACCCCAAAAATAAATAATTATATTACTTTTGGCCGTAAAAATCTCAAATCATATCTTGTCATGAAAAGTGATGAAACCAAAACTTTATTAACTGGGTTGAGTAGGTTAGGTTAGGTTAGGTTAGGTTAGGTTAGGTTAGGTTAGGTTAGGTTTAAATTTTTTTTTCTTCGTGTCTAATGATTTTATATCACTTTTTAAAAGTGTTTTGTATTGTCATTGTTTTGATTTATCATGGAACCCTTATCTAACATCGTTCACAACCAGCACATACCTGATTTGTATTAGTTCTGTGACAAGTAATAAGTTGGTATTTTTTAAATAACACTTATTTAAAAAATATCTCATTACAGCCACAAGAATTTTTAAATGTTGGCAACATTATAGTGGTCTTAAAGGGGAGGTCGTAGGTACGTCATCGACGATCATTCTCTTCCTTCTCAAACATTTTGTATGAAAACAAAAATTCACGACTACTATACCGGGCAGACAATTGGCATCTCGAGGCTGTGATTAATTTAATTAATTCTGATCTCCGAGTACACGGCACTCTCTCGCTCTCTTAAAATCTTTCATTAAAATTGAATAAAATGTTATTAGTATAGTAAATAAGTTAACAAACCTATAAACGTACTTCTAAGATAATATGTCATGTACATTAGTTTCACATATTTATTTGTTAATTGAAGTGTATTGGTTGTGTTTGTAGTCAACGATCTGAGATTTTGAGCAGAGAAGTGGAAATTTTGGGGAAAACCTATTTTTTTATAACACCCGAGTTGTCAAACTACCGAAACGTGCGAAAAACAATGTAAAAAAGTTATTCGTATCATTATCCTAATCGTATTATATCACAAAACTTGGAATGTACAGAAAATTAAAAATGAGATGTGGATACACAAAGCCACAATTTTTGTAACCCTTGCGAGAACGAAGTCAAGGAAAAAACCTTAATGCTTATTTTATTAAAGCAGTGTCTAGTTATGCAAAATTACGTAAAAAAATCATCGTATATATCCGTTAATATCCCATTTGCCTAGATATTTCTGTGAGAATTTGGACATGGCGCCCACATTCCCATAAAATTACAGCCAAAACATCCCTATAAAACTATACTATGGTCTAAATAGTACTCATTAAATATATCTGTTAATTTCTGGTTATCAACAGGACCAATCAGAAGGAAATGGGATTACTTTGCGAGTTGGTGAACAAATAAAAATTTTTAGGATTAAATTAAAATAATATTAAATAATTAACAGAATTGATTTGAGAGACGGTTTTTTAAGGGTTAAAGTAGACCGACTTTCTCACGAAATGCTGCTAAAAATATTTTTGTTCAGTTCCGTTCGTTTCATAATTTTATCTTTTTGTTTATAGCTGTCGTGTTAATAATTATTTTAAATTTAACAACATCACAACCACGAGGAATCGTTTTGGGAATAGAAACAGCAACCTCCCAGATACAATGTCAAACACGTACACCATCACGCCATGGAGACCGTAAGTAAGTTTTATTCTCTTGGGTGTTCCGTTCCCTGAGCAATTTAACTGTGCCTTGAAAACTACTAAGGTAATTTCACAGCTGAATAAAAGATATCACTGAATTGTAAAAAACTCGAACATTGTCCTTCTAAAGAAAATAATGGGTGTTCCACTGGAGCGCTAAGATGTAACATAAAATACGTTGAGCGCTGTATATTTTCGTGTGCTTGGTTTTGAATTCCTCCGAATATTGATAAGAAAACATTATCATTGACTGTTAATGTCTTTTAAAGCCAATAATAATACATATATTTCGAAATTTATCGTCTGTAGGTAAATAAATAAAAAATAATCACATAATCTGATTTATCTGATTATGTCATTGTTAACAAAAATTGTTTAAAATGGTACGTATTGAAGGTTTTTTTTTTTGTAAACATGTATTAAACTTCAATAGAACTAAAACCATGGTTTAAAATTTTTATATTAATATTTACATTATGCATTACTATTTTAATTGTAAAAGAATATTAGAACGTACTTATGAAAATCGCTCTTTCATTTTATCGCTTGGCAAATAACTTTTCAATATTAATTTATCAGACAAAAAATTATATCTATTTCTTTGTTCTAAATTAACTAAATAAGCATTAAAAATCACATAAGTTAAGATGTTACACTTTTCATATGACGATACTTGTGGTACTGCACCGAAAAAGAACACTTTATGACAAATTATAATTCACTTTCATATTTTGTTTTTAATTTCAGGACGTTGTAATAACTTTAAATAGCATAAAATTAAATAACAAATAAATTAATAAACAATACATAACAGAATTGATGTAAAATAGACATTCACGGGAATTTTTAATGAAACGGCAAACAACCCTAAAAACAAATTCTCGCAACTGACATTATTTTGTTTAAATTTGTTGTATTGTAGAGAGATGACAGATAACTGCTGAAAATGATGGAATCATTAGCTCAGTGAATGACGCCGTTACGAAAACGCGGGAACTTTTGAAATAATTTCTAAAAAAAGTTATTCTCTTCATATTGGACACATTTTGGTCAGAGTAAGATTGCGGGTTTTGCAAAATGTGACCAAATAACCTCCAGTGGTTAATTTTAGATTGTGGCTTGTTCTTTTACCCAACATCTTGTCAACCTAGTTCTTGATTGTCCAATCGACCAATTAGCAAATTGTTCAATCTCCATTTTAAAACTTAAAATGAAGTAATGATAATGAGTCACTTCACCAAAAATTATTTAAACGAATATGACCTTTAGCTATACGAAAATAGCTTCATCTTAAACACCTATTATAATGTTTCATTGAATTAAATAAAGAAAACCTCCTCCAGTAAAATATTTGCTAATCGGTCGTTTGAACTAATGAGAAATAGGGCGACGATTTGGGAACGAACAACGAAAAAATAATAATAACATATAGTTGTAGGCACGTAACCATCATATAACCTATCTCTTCCGAAAAATAGTTATAAAATATTTCGAAGGAAAGCGTTGGCGCAACAACAGTCGCTTCGGTACCTTTGTTATTTAAACTATTGATTTCACTTCTAACGAATTATGACAAATGGTTAACCGTCGCGTCGTCACCAATAATTTGAAGGTGATGCGATGTAAAGTAATGCAAAATCATATATTTTTTGTATGACAATTTGCTCGCCTAATTATAAAATAGGTGATTTTATTAAATACTGCGAGCTGCGAGTAGAACAAAATGAGCAAAATTTTAATATATATTTTATAAGAGCCTCAAGTAAAATAAAGATTCTATAAAAAAACAATCTAGAAAAAACAGTTTCAAGAATTGTTCACAATGTCATTATTACGAACCTCTTTTCAAATATAGTTTTTTTTCAAAATGTCAAAAACTAATTTCATTAGATTTAAAAAAGCGGCCGGTTTACAAATACAATTTTAACCCTATCTATCGCCATCTTCATAAGGAGTGCATAATTTCGCCCGATTCCAAATGTTACACGTCGCGGTGAATCGTTCTAAATTCAGAAAAAGTTTTTGAATTTCTCTGTAAATGTTAAAAACCAATAAGCTTGGTTTACTGAACGTGAATATACTTTCCAATTGCACAAACATTATCACACGATCCAAGTATTCACCTTTCTCAACTATATATATATATATATATATATATATATATATATATATATATATATATATATATATATGTAGTCTCTCTTCTTCTGAAGGACTTTTTGTTTTTGCTGCGTAACTACTTTGTTCATCCTAGACACGAGAGATTGAAGTAGAACTTCCACAATTTTAGAAATAATCACCGAATTATCTGTATACATCACTGGTGTTTGAGTCATTACGGTTATATTATTATTGCTACCCATTCTGCACAAGGTTTTTTTCCTCCTTCTTTGACAGGGCCTGCTTTGTGGCAGCCATACACATGTTTTTATGTTTTTTATATACATATGTAGGTTCTTTTTCAATTAAAACGTTTATGTTCTAAACAGTATTTTCAATTATTTTTAATAACACACCATGAGCCAAGTCACCCAAGATTCTTTGAACAAATAATTTAATTTTTATCATTACTTTAGTCCATTTCAAAAGGACTTTACATACCGATATCATGTATTTATGTACTTTAAAAAGGTCTGGAATGTTTTAGTCACAATTTAAGTGCTTTTTGCTATCTTACATTCTTGGGAATAACATTGAAGGGTTAAAGTAGGACACGGGCTTAACTATTTGCCTTCGGGCGAATCTATCAAGTTTTACATTGTTAAATGTTTTAAGCTATACAGAAATGTAGATACATACTGTGGTTTTGACTAGATATCTCTGCCCCAGCTTTCTAACAGCTTTTATCTCTCTCCACTAACCGTTTTCCACATTACGCTGGGAATTAATGTCCCGATCGGTCTTCCATTCCAGTCACTCATTTGGCTACAAAAAGATGGGCGCATTGAGATGGTAACAATCGCCTACATTTTTAGATTAATATTTGGTTACCTGGACCTGGACCTTAAACTAAGGTTAAAAATTATATTATTTCTTATGTTTTCTCAATACACAGGGTGAAGGGACGTGCCTGGCTTACTTTAACCAGTTGTTTCTGACATTATTTTGAAAAACCAATTGTTATTTAAATTTTGGTCTCCGGTGTCTTTATTGATGTTTTTTTCCCTCAAAACTAAACAAAAAAATTCTTTCACACGTTATAACTGGTCACTCAGCAGAGTAACTGCCCAACCCCCCACCTTGACCCTATATGTCCAGTAACGACTATTTTTTTTAAATGTTTGGAGTTATTAATATTAATTATTACCTGCCTTGGTCCTCAAGAGGTGTTCTGCAGAAATGACTCCAGTGCTCGCGAAATTATTTAGGCTCTCTCTCAAAGGTGGAAAGGTGCCAGATCTTTGGAAAAAGGCAATCGTCCACCCAATCCCAAAAAAGGGGGACCGTTCCGACCCTTCTAACTACCGCCCCATAGCCATCACTTCCATACTCTCGAAGGTATTAGAAAGGGTGGTTAGCAACAAATTGCTCACATATCTCGAGAATAACAATATCCTAAGCGATCGGCAATATGGATTTCGTCGAAACCGATCGTGTGGCGATCTACTCGGATATGTAACGCATATTTGAGGGCGGTACATGGAACGTTTTGGTGAAACCCAAACCGTTGGGTTGGATATCTCCAAAGCCTTTGACAGAGTCTGGCACCGGGCGCTTATCGGGAAATTACCATCGTATGGGATCCACCCAACCCTGCATAGTTGGATTGCGGACTTTCTGAGGGGAAGAACAATTCAAACCGTGGTTGACGGCTCTTCTTCCTCACCGCACCAAATCAATGCGGGGGTGCCACAAGGATCTGTGCTGTCTCCGACGCTGTTTTTATTGCACATCAACGATCTCGTTGAATGTGCACCAATTCACTGCTACGCTGATGACAGCACCGTTCACGAGGGTTATCTTTTTGACGGGCCCCCTTCCACCTATGATGTCCGAACAGCTCGGGAAGTTTTGAAGCGAAAAATTGACCACCACCTAGAGATGGTTTGTGCCTGGGGTAAGGCCAACTTGGTCAATTTCAACGTCTCAAAAACCCAAGCGTGTCTGATTTCGGCAAAGAGGGAGATCAATGACTGTCTGGTGCAATTTGATGGGAGCACTCTCCCCAATAAAGACTCCATTGAAATGCTTGGAGTTACTATATCAGACCAGCTCAAGTATCGGGGATCCATAGAAGCCCGAGTAAATCAGGCCTCCAAAAAGTTGGGCGTCTTGTACAGGGCTAGGAGATTCTTCAACAGTGACCAGCTGCTGACCCTGTACAAGTCTCAAGTCCGCCCAACTATTGAATTTGGGAGCCACCTTTGGGCTGGTGCCCCAAAATACTTGATAAATCTGCTTGAGTCTGTGCAAAGGAGAGCGATCCGTCTGATTGACAATCCGTTGTTAACAGACCGATTGCCTTCTCTGATGCATAGACGCAATGTAGGCATGCTGTGTCTGTTCTACAGGTATTTCAATGGAGCCTGCTCCAAGGAGCTAGCAGCATTGATTCCTGATGCACCGGTGCACGTGCGCGAAACTCGACGGACACGAACTGAACACCCGTTCACGGTTGACGTTGGCTTCATGAGAACGGGCCGTTTTTACGACTCGTTTTTGTGTAAGTCGGCTCGTATGTGGAACGAGCTACCGGCATCTGTTTTTCCTCCCTCCTATAATCCGAGCCTCTTCAAGGCCCGCATTAACAAATCCCTTCCTACAGCCCCTACCTTACTCCGCCTCACAACGCCGCCCAACCGGGTGGTGACATAGTTCCCCTGTCTGTGCACTGCACAGGCAGGGACACTCTTGTGAGGTGTCACAAAAAAAAAAATAAAAAAAAAAAATAAAAATAAAAATAAAAAATAAAAAACTAAAATATCGAGACCAAAATTTAATTAAAATTTTCTCTTCAAAAAGTCTCAGGAATTACTGGGTAAAGTAAGTCAAGTACGTCCATTAACACCCTGTATATTATGTCTTACAATGTTTTTGGTGATATAGAAACTTAGATACTAAAAGATACATTAACACATAATACTTCTGTACATTGGTTAATTTTCTTTGGCCATTCAAATCTATATTTTTTCTACAGGATGATACTTAATATTAAATAAAATGATTAGGTTATAACACATTGTTTTTAAAAAATCTTTTCACCCCCATTCATTCGCAGCTATCCAGGTACGCATGCGCATATTTTCCGCGAAAGCCAAACATAATTAATTAAAATTCCATGAATTGTTGTCCCGGAGCAAACTCAAATGAACCTTTTGCCATTTCTTGACACACTTTGGAAAAAGTTTTTGCAAACAGAGCTAATCATGGTCGTTTTACTACATAGAACGGGATCCTTTACAATCTGATATCGCTAACCAAATAATACAAGTTTATTGAAGTAAATAATCCACACGAGAAGCATCGTTCTGGATTCAGTATCTTGCCAGAAATTTTTTTAAAAAATTACAAAATTCTTCAACCTTTACAATTTCACGCACAGAAATAATATTTGTTTTACTTCACGACCATTGTGAGAATGATTAACACCGGTGTAGTTTGTCCCCAAACATTTATTATATTTCCATGAAAGCGTGTACGTAATAAAATGTCTAAAAAAGAAAACCTCCGAGACATTGTTTCTTCCTCCCCATTTAATTGAATTGCTTTCATTGTTCTGTTTACCACGGAATACATATTATTCGTCTGAAATATCACTGCAAACTTGCGCCATTAAGCACTCGTTTTACCGCCTGCTAGCGACATGTGGAGATCATTTTGACTGGAACTCATACAATAAAAAATCTGATACGTGATGCCCACATTTATGCTTGCTGTTTCAAGTTGAAATTGCTCGCTTTTATGTTGGAGTACTGGCGTACGTAGGTGACTACGTTGGAGGCTTTTAGGCTCAACTAGGTTTAGTTTGGGAGAGCTTTTCTTTAACCTTAATGTCTTCCTGTGACATCACATACTGCGAGTTTGCAATTTTTGTGTAATATGCTTGTATTCGATTGTGTTTTCCATTTGTCTGGTTTTAATCTGTGAGAACCGCTGTCAAAATTAACAATTTATGATCATTACAAACCGCGGTGAATGATATAGTTTTTACACTACTGGACCATTTGTGATATCCATATTGAAACAACATTGTTTTTCTTGCTATGTCACACATACATATGTTTATTCTTTTATTTGTCGGTCAATTTTCGAGCCAGATACCATTACATGGATCTGATACCATTACATAGATAACATGAGACCATTGATTGGATAACCAACACTTCTGCCATACGTCACGCAGCGTTTAATTACGTTTTATGACTTAGTGGCGGTACCCGAATTGCCCAAGTTGAGATTGACTCAAGTCTTAGCGGCTGATGCGTGGTGGGCCGGATTATGAGAGACTAGTTTAAGGAGACCATTTGACCTCTACAGCCGTACTCTCTCGACTGTAGTGGGAAGGATGGATTCATGCCCGGTCGGTGGCTGAGTTGACATAGCGTTTGGGTCCCACCCAGGCGTAGAGTGTTCAATTCTTCGGCTGGCTAAGTCCTCCATCACAACACAAGCAAAAATTTCCGCTTACTAGTAAGAGATTTTCAAATTTAGTCAGATTATTCGTAACCTACAGAGGTTTATCTGTCATTAAAAAATAAAAATAAAATATATATATAGGTATCCGTAACTTCTAAGTTAGAATTCTTAATTCTTACTTACTCCAACATTTTTCCTTCCTAGACGTTACCCTGCTTTCTTTCCTTAAAATACCATCCATGCAGCTTCCCCAAAAATGACACTGGCTAAGAGAGAAATCATTTTCCTCAGGGCATTCTGCGTGGAGTTAATTTACAATAAATCGGAAACAAAACATTGAATCTACACCAATTAGGTCGGTGTAGGTATCAATTTGAATTCAGCGTCAGGAAGGAGCAAATCAACAACAAAGAATTTAGAAACTGTCTACCATCCCAATTAACAATGTCGGATGATGTACAAATTGACAACTTCGCTTTATAGCTGTTTAAAGATGGTAAAATAAAGTTTTATTTTTGTTCCGTTAACCCCCGCTGAAACTGTTTTCCCCTACACTTACCTACCCATCCTATAATATTTTGTCTCCCTCTTTTCTATTCATATCTTTTTCTGTCACCAATTAATTATCAATTTAATAAAATGTGGTGTATTACAAAGTGTGTTTTTCATTAAATAAATAATTGAAAACAATTTAAATCAATTATATTTATTTTTCATTTTATCTGTGCATTTTATTACCGGCCCTAACAGTTTTACAAAATTCTCTGGGCTATCATTAGCCTAGAGAATTAATGTATAACTAACAGTTAAATTTAAAAAAATATGTTTTTGTTCACACACTTACAGCAAATGGCAAAACATCTTTTTTAATGTCAAATCCGTACTTAAGAGTGCGAATCCGGCCTAAGCGGCCATTAAGGCTGTAATGCCCACTTGAGCTTTTAGAATTACTATTTAAATGGACTTTGGCGTAACGTTGGAAAATAAAGATAATAAATGTTTTTTTAATTTTTTTTTGGTTATCTGCCATTAGGTTCAGTAGAACAATTTTTTAATGTGTGAAAAGTACCTTATTTTTAAAATATCTATTATAGCTTATACGGTAGTCGAATATGCTGTTTAAATAAAGAATTAGTAAGGTCTTTGTTAGACCCCTTGAACTGGGTTGTGTAGTTTTTTTTTATGTGAATACCCATAAGAGTCGCAATTGCTTCCAACCGTATGGAGAACAACCGACTATGGCATCCCCAATTGGGGTATGTTGGGAGGCTGAGGAGAATGGGGAGGGGAAGGTGGAGGAGTACCTGGCTATTTAGATCTGGTCACCAAACACGGCTTAGCCAACTTTTTAAGAAACGATTCAATATAAGTATAAATTCATAGTTTTCAAACTCCTCACTAGAGTTTCCCTGTTCTGATGCTGTAATTAATTATATATTTAGTGTCTAGTTAATTGGATTAATATGAATACTAACATGAATTTTTAAGAATTTCAATTGCCCCCATTATTAGGCGTGCTCTATGTGTTGGTAATTAATCTGAATTTTCCAATAAAACACTCCAAAGCAAATGTTTTTGAGTTCATTGAACTGGAGTTACAGACAGAGCACTACCGAAATCAGTACTTTTAGTGGGTGGCCTACTTTTTCGCTTGTCTGAAATCTTTACACAAGTAGTTACAGTTTTCAAATTGACACTTAAAATCAATGAAAATTTTAGTTAATTGAACCAGATTTCACGCAAGACTAACATTTATCACAGACAACCGGTATTAGTATGTTAGATCAGTGTTCCGCAACCTTTTCTCACCTACGACACACCAAATTTCTTCCTAGAATTCCGCGGCACACCAAAAGCTAAAATATATAGATATTAAATTGATACACAAATTTTACAATAATTTCTTGTTTTTTTTTATTTGAAAAGTATACATATACACATATAACTATAACATATTTATTTTACCCAATCTTAATAATTATTATAAAATAATAATAAATTAATGATAAATTAATTTTAATTGTTAAATTAACCTGCGCTTGTTTCAATGAACACAAAAGTTTTATATTCGGCTCGATTTTTGACAGCGTAACCCGAAGTTCTTGGTCAAGACCTTTTAAGCATGACCGCTTATCATTTTTAATTAATAGAAGATTTGAAAAACTTTGCTCACATAAATATGTCGTTGAAAATGGAAGAAGTGTTAAGAATGCTTTGACGGAAATGTGAGGATATTCTTTTTTAACGTAAACCCAGAAAACATATAATTGATCTTCGGAGAAGTGAAGTTTTAATATCATGTCATTATTTAAATTTGTAAATTCTATTCGAATTTGCAGATGCAGTGCTTTCGTAGAATTTATTCCATTGGTAGCAAAAGGATTTCGAATCCAATCGTATTGTTCCGTATTAATGGAATAAAAATACCGACCAAATTTCTGCTGAAGCATACTTAAATTTTGTTGGACCAGATCCACAGTTAATTGTTTGTTTTCAATTGTACTATGGTTGATCCTTTGGTACATTTCCAAACATCCTTTTTGCAACTCTTTCTGCCAAAGTTCGTTATTAAGTTCATTCAAATGCTCGAATATATCAGCCATGTATGCAAGTTTGGCTATCCAGTAATTATCATCGAGGTGCTGATATAGTTTGGGCATATTTTGATTTAAAAGAAACTCACACACCTCGTGACGAAGCTCAAACAATGTAGCCACAACTTTGCCTCGGGATAGCCAACGAATTTCAGTATAAAACAATAAGGATTCATATTCGGCTCCCATTTCTGCACAGAGTATTCCGAAGATTCGCGAGTTTAGGGCTCTTGATTTAATTATGTTTACGATTTTAATGCATTCATTCATCGTGTTCAAATCCTTCGGTAAATTTTTGACCATCGATGCTTCTCGATGTATGCAGCAGTGTGTAAATTGTAACGTTGAATATTTTGTTTTACACAAGAGACAATACCCTTTTTACTACCTGTCATTGCCGCAGCGCCATCCGTGAAAAACAGCAATGCAATTGCTCCATTTAATATTATATATATTGAAGAAATCATCGGTTACTTGAAAAAATTCTTCACCGGTAGTTCGCTCTGGAACCTCCTTACAAAATAAATAATGTTCTTTAATAAAGTCCTCGTCAACGAAAAGTACAATAGCTATCAACTGTGCTTTATTTTAAATATCGGTTGTTTCGTTGATCTGAAGTGCAAATTTTTCAGCCAGTAACAGTTTTCTAATATATTGTGAATACGTCTTTTAATAGTATCCGCAGACAATGAAAAACAGACAATATTATGAAAAATATTTTGTCATTGTGTATTAAATGCATAATGAAATATTGAGAAATGTCAAATACGTTGAATTTGACCGCGGCACACCTGTGACCGGCTCACGGCACACCAGTGTGCCACGGCACACCGGTTGCGGAGCACTGTGTTAGATGATTGATAAATGCGAATAAGAATACTTAATTAATTTCCGCCTTGGATGAGAACAATGGAAATTAAAATTTATGTGGTTCGGTCTAATATTTTTTTTGAATGGCCGCATTATTAAATCAACTTAAAATTTCAAGCGGGTTCCTTTAACGTGACCCTAGAAAGACCCCCGCAATAAATCCCCTGTGGAGATGTGAAATGTTCTGTGTCCAAATTTAACAAAAGTTTTTATCGCTTGATGCCGGGGGCGCTTAATTTGTAAGATAAAATCCCAACGGGATGCGGAACAACGTCAAATGTCGGAAACGTTAAGCCTCTATTCAACGATGCAAGGCAACAACCCATAAACTGGAAAGAGTTCAAATAAAAATGTATTTATTAATAAAAAAACTACACAATAGTAAACCGTGTTTAGTTGCACATTAAACCATGTATTAGTGTGTGAATAATTAAAATCAATCACTTATGATACAATATTTTAAGAGAAAATTGTTTTAATGAGAAACTCTAGTGAAAAATATTATGGCTTAAGAAATATATATGTAATAATATAAGTTTTATCATATATTATTGTAATGTTTTTCAATTACTTTTAATATTCGGATTCCATTTGAAAATCGTATTATCGGAGACTTCAATAATTCATAGACGGTTCGTCTAGATGTCAAGGTTATTTATTTACGATAAGAATTACAAAATAGTGTTACTGGACTGAAATCCTCATTGTCAAGACTCTATTTTATTCTGAAGGAACCGCGTCTACAATCGGCTAGGTTCGGGAATCTTCTCGGAACCGTTCGGAACCTGACCTGCCATCTGTGGTATGTTGCTAAAACTAACTTTACCGACACAACGATTATTAAACGAAGATTTTATAACCCTTCATTTAAAAACAAATAGAACACCATCCCATTAATACCGTTTGGTTGGTGCGACTGAATCTGCTGATTACAACCAGTCTACGTGAGTAATATATCTATGGTCTACAATATCCACCTCAAAGTTGCTAACTAACCTTTTCCCGCAAATGTGGGGATTCTTGGCATTTCTTGATTATCCAACCAAACTGAAAAATAATATTCACATTAATTGTGAGAACGCACTAAGTTTTGTTTTCGTTGGATACGAGTTTTCGACAAAAGTCTGTTTTTATAGCCTAAAGAACCAAAGAAAAAATCCGAAAATTACTGGAAAGTGTCATAATTAATGCTAATTTCAATAGAATTTTACAGGTAAAAACTTGTGAGGAATTTTAAAATATCCCCATCTCTTGTTTGTATTTCAAAACACCGGTAAATAGTTTATCAGGTGCGGTAATGGATGCATTATTACACTTCAAAACAAGAACATTAGTGACGAGATGCTAAAGTTTTATTTACCTATTGTTATTCAATGTTATATGCGGGCAATATTAAGAATAAAAAATGTCTCGACTCCCATACAAAATACAGCGCCCCGGTTGAAAAAAAACCGTAGGCCTTTTGAGACTGGTGGCTCACAGGTCACGTCCATAGATTGGATACGTTTTCGGAAGACCCGAGAAATTAAAAATGATTTATATCTATTAAAACTTAATAAAACAATAAAAAATATGTACTTTTGTTTAATTATTATTTTTTTTGATAAATTAATGTTTTAAAGACAAGATTTTATTTATGCATAGCACAAAGGATAACAATTATTTTTATAAGCAATAATTGTTCGCCTGAAACACTCATCCACATTGAAAAAATCTCCTGATAAAAAATACATGACGCCAACGGGACTCGAACCCGTGTCCATTCGATTTCCGGTCGAAAGCTCTGACCACTGAGCTATGGGGGCTTATTTCTTACCCTTATGTAAAAAGCAGTAATTGTTGAATGAAACACTAGCATATATTGAATATTTTCTCGGGTAAGAAATAAGCCCCCATAGCTCAGTGGTCAGAGCTTTCGACCGGAAATCGAATGGACACGGGTTCGAGTCCCGTTGGCGTCATGTATTTTTTATCAGGAGATTTTTTCAATGTGGATGAGTGTTTCAGGCGAACAATTATTGCTTATAAAAATAATTACTTTTGTTTAAGTTAGAAGGTACATTAGTGATTAAAAATGAACTGGAGTTTCATATTATCATTTACAAATTGGAATTTCAAACTACTAGACCACAGACTATAATGAAAGCTACTTGAATTGCGTTTTAAAGGAGCTCTAGCAACATTTAAAAATATGTTTTTGCTAAACGTAAGGTTAACTGCGCCACCTGAATATGTCATCGCAGGTAAAAATATATTTTTTTCTCATATGGTATAGGGCAAATGATTAAACATATAGGTATTTTGAAATTATAAAAATAAATCACTCCAACCTGGTGTACACAAGACATATTCTATAATAGTATTTTTTTAGGTTTTGTAATTCGTAAATAAATTACTAATTAGGTGTCTAATTAGTTCTTCAAAAATCTTTCCTCTCAATTAAATATTTTATTTTCTTTGACCTCCTTAAAACCATGTGCAATTTTAAAATAGCAGACGTAAGTTTAGCAAGAGAATGCTTGTTTTTAAGGGTTCAATTTCATTATTCAAATAACAGTTTTAATCGAATAGCTACCGAGAAAACGTATTAACTGCCACCGCAAGGTAAGGGTTAACCTCCAAACAGCAATGAGTTTCGGGAATACTACCGCAACCTACTGCCATCTACCGGCGGCCAGCGGAAACTCTCCCTAAATACCCAAATAGGCCGGCATTATATTATTATCTCTGCTTCGTTCTGTTTTATAACTTCAAGCAGGGCTTTGTTTTACTCGGGTTACCTACCCGCTTATAACAACATTGTTTTCGGGGGTAAATGGTGGTCAAGTTGAACCTTAATTAACTTCCACCTATGACAACGATACACGCCCTCTGTGAAATAACGATCGGAGTTATCATCATCCCAAGTGAACCTTTCTTGAGTTTATCAATTCTGGGTTTTTTGTTATTAAAATAAATTATTCACTCATTGTAATCATTATCAAAGGATTTCATCTCTCTCAAAACAGATTAGAGGCGATAAACGACGAGTTGAAGAAGAAACCAAACCCCTTGGTAAAAAAATTAATTACTAAGCCAATCGGAGCTAAAACAGTAGTCAGAAAGCTGCGTGTTCAATTCCCGTCGGCGCCATGTATTTAAAAAAAAATTATATGGGTGTTTCAGGTTAATGATTATTGCTTAAAAATAACATGTTATCCTTTGTGCTGTGCATAACCAATCTAAACATTAGTTTATCATTAAAAAAAAATTTTTTTTGTACACTGCAATAAAAACCAAACAAAATAGAAGGAAATTAGACAAAATTAAACGAACCGAAAGAAAACGTTGTCAGAAGCAAATTGAGCTGAAGAAAACGAAAACAAGGTTGAATCCCTTTAATTAATTTTAATGACTCTTTAATTTTAATAACGAAACAAAGGTAATGAGTGCTTTTTTTCCCTGAACAGTGTTCTTTGATAACAAGTTCTTCGTTTTCTTAAAGTAGAATTTAAATATTTGACACTTCAAATTGAATGTTCATTGTTATGTTTTTATAATAAATTAATTATTTCTCTTCGCCTCTTATAGAGGTAATATCTGTATGTATGTTATAGAAGAAATATCTTTTCAGGTCTGAAAATTATTCCCTGTGAAGCCTGAATTTTTTTAATGTGTATTATTACCATCAGCACCAATAAAATGATAATACTAATAAATCTAAACAAAATATGAAACAGAACAAGTCACAGAAAAATAAAAAGATAACGATCACAACTAGAAATTGAATGCAGGATCTCTTTAGCTTACATTCCAAGTGCAATGTACCAGCAAGGTTTTACAAATTTGGTGTTCAGATTTGAAGAGTGATTGCCTCGTGATGGTTCACAACTGGACAATGTGATTGAAAAAAAAATATCCGGTTGTCTATTTAAATCTAAATAAATGTGTTTTTACCAATCTTTTTTTTAACGAATTTTTTAATCCACCCAACTTGATGGCCCACCCATAAGGAGGACAAATAGGAGGGGAACGTCATGTACAATCGTACAAAGCAGCCGAAATTATCATTATTATGAACACGTTACAATACATTGGTATTTGCCAAAAGTTTATCAGGAAACCTATGAATTCATTTAAAGAGCCTGCAATTCCACTTTTAACCGGATTACGAATAATTTAAAGAGATTCTTAATAAATAAACATATTTTTGTTCATTCATTTTGATACTCTCTTTATACCCCCCACTCTATATTCTCTATATAATGCGACGTGAGGCGGCTTTGGAATGGGCGTGAATATATGCGCATATTATGCCATGAAAACATCCACCAGACCAAGGACGGATTGTTTCACCGAATTCAACACGAAACATTGTCATTAAATGTTTGTTTGTTTCCTACTGTTCACAATTTTTATCAATATATCTACACTGTGCATTATGTGAATAATAAATAAAGTGGATTACCATCACTTAAGCTCTTCACAGTATAAATCTTATAACCTTTTTAGTTAATTATCTGTTAATGTAAAAAATAAAAATCAATAATTAATCAAATGGCCAATCGATTGTATAAATATCCATTTCAGCTTTTGAATTGTTTTAAACAGGATAACTATGATGTTGTTAATCTTGTCAGCTAATTACAATTTGATGGAAAGCTAAACAGATCTAGAACCGGCTTTTAACTGGGACCTTCCAAATGTCAAAAAAACAAAATGTCACTTAATGGCCATTTGATGTCTTTGTCAGAATAGAATTTCTGCGAAACAACTGGACCTGGTTCAGGTTAAACTCAGGAAATATTTCAGTTTAAAATCTATTATATACTGAAACCTGTGAAGCTTGGAAAGTCATGAACACCTGTAGGAGTCTTGTTGAAACACTGGTTGAATATTCCCGACTATGTTAAATAGATTAAAATTACTATGGATATCATTAAAATAGTTTTAATGAATTTTCTGTACGTTTCAAAATATTATAGATTTTATGAATTGAAAATCAATTATCCAAGTGCCTTTGGTTTCCAAAAAAATTTGAATGATTTAATATACAATACATATATTCCCAAACCACCAAATTGAAGAGCAAGTAGCCAAAGGGAATAAAACCTTTACGTTTAGTACCGACCGCAAACCAGAGTACCCTTTTGAACTACTACATGAATGTATGAAGGGTGTTTGCGTGATACATCAAAGCCCGTTTTATTCCTTACAGATCCCAAATGTAATATCCGCAGTTCGACTAATGGGAATTAAGTGAAGTTATAAATCACTTTACTAACGGCAGAAACCGTTTAGAAAAGAGTTTATCTTCACATTTATTATTAGATAACTGTCCTATAACCTTTACCGTTATTTTCATTTCCGTCTTCTATTTTTTCTATTAGATTAAGTCTGATTATAACTGTTTCGCATCCTTACCTTGAAGCACCTGGAAGGAAACCTTTTTGTGTAACTACTACGGCTTATTGAACGACATCCTTGTATAAAAGTTTTGCGTATCATAGCTGTTTTATGTGCAAAAACAATAAACATTTTTTCTCAGGGAAATCAACAAATTACTATATGGTTGCTACAAATAGATTGACTCATCACACTAAAAAAATACGCATTTAACTTTTAAAGTGTATAAGGTCAACGATAAATTATCTTATCTTTGGAATAGGTATTACATGTATATAATAACAACAAGAGACACTCCATTGTAAATATGTCGTTACATTTTATATAGTTTTAGTAATTGGATACATTTTTAGTTTTACTTTAGGGTACGAAATTAACAAAAAAACATTTCATTAAATTAAAAAGCAACATTTAAATACTTAATAGGTACCTAGTAAAATTCTCAACAAATAATAATTTTCCAACGTCCGCCATGCCCACCGCGCGAAAATTTAAAACCAACCAATCGCATATCTGAAGTCACGTGTCGATAGTCACGTGTTATTTGTCACGTATGACATTTTCATATGAAGGGGACCATTTGATATTTTCTCGCCGCCATTTGTTTTCGCATCAACTTCTCTCACGTAAAACGCACTCAGGAGTATGTACATCAGGTGTATCCCAGGGGTTCAATTATGTCTTATTGATGGTGACCTCAAAATTAACCGTAAAATTTTCACTGATTCTGCTAATTTTCATCCATCTGTAAGCACTAAATAATTGGTCTGTTAAAAATTAAAATAGTGAACTATGTTTCATTATTTCCTTTGTAACATAAGACGAATTGACTACGCGTTGTCGATTAATAAATTAATATTAAATGCAGTTTGAACCAAAAGTTATCTAAATATTACTCTTGATAAAAAATTACTATTTGGATTTCATGATTTTGTTTATATTTTGGTTTTTACAATTATTATTTATCATTTAGACATAGTTAAAGATAAATCGTAAACAATAAATAGTATTATGTGAACATTTAAAAATATATTTGTTAGCACTGACGCACTTCCCAATGCTAATTTTAATACCATATCATGTTATTAAGTACAACTTTATTTCTATAACCTATATATACAGCTTTACTCTAATATGAAATATGTGTAGTATATTTGGAGCACTACATTGTATTCGTAATGCATTATGCGCATTGGTTCGTTCCATTGCTCTTCACACAATGCTGAGATGTACGGTGGTGAGAATCCATTCAAATATTGTTTTTGATATTTTGTTCTGCATTGATTTTACATGTTTTATCTCTCATATAAGATACAGTTCTCTTTCAGATCCTGGTTGAATAACTCTCCTTTCAGAAATATTAACCGAGCGGTACCCCTTGAGATAAACCTGTTCAAAAATCGCGTCAAAAAAAACTTTTGTTGCATTTAAGTTAAATGAATTATCAAAAAAAATCAGCTTGGACTCCACTGGGCAAAGTAAGTGTAGCAAATAAAAAAAGAGCTTCTTCGTAGGAAATAAGCAAGAGTTGTCGATATTTACACACGGAGAAAACTAACTGATACAAAATATTCGTAATTTATTAAAAATCGTTTTCCAGTTAAAACGGGACTGCAGGCATTAAGCGAATGAATTGAAAGATTTCCTAACAAACTATAATTAAATAACGATTGTGTTCTGAAGAACGCGTTCATAAAAAATCTAATTTTCTCGAATTTCGTAATTAAATTTATCAGGATAAGTGCAGCTGCTTGAACACGTGTTCCGATACATTTTTGCCATCATGTTTTCAATGGGATTTTAATTAATCAGCCGTACTAATTTTTGTCCGTGTAGTGAAGACCACTAATTAGAATCGATACCTCGCTTTAAACAGAATTAAATAAAACATTTCAGAACCAATAAATTTCAATTTCATTCAATCCTAAAGATTATTCATGTTTTTGTCAAGATATTCGTAGATTTTGTACGGATTTTATTGTTTCATTTATGTAGATTGATAAGATCAAAGCTACTTCACGGCATTGTGTCTTAGCAATTTTGAAATAAATGTTCCCAATTCCCATTGTTTAAGACGCCATCGCATGTTTCACATGAATACATTAAAAAAGTAATATCGCCTATTTTAGACCTCTGACCCAAATGTGTGGACTGTATAATAAGATAGAGTATGCTGAAGTAGACATTTTTGTCGATAATTTACATGGATTCAGAAACAATGTTCAAATATTGCTAAAAAATATGTTGAGCTGATGTATTACTTTCGTCTCTATCTGTGTCTTTTGTTTTTCTATTTGTCTCTTCTGTCTTTTACTTTTTGTACTATTTTCCATTTGAGTGAGATATCACATTATTTTATAATTTTATTTGTTTTATATTTTAATCTTTATTTAGCTGTATGAAAATTAATGTATTGTTTATCTGAGTAGATTTTTGTAATTGATGTACCTATTTGTGTATTAACTAAGTTTTTTGAACTGGATTGTTCTCATGTTAGTGAGATCGTATGTAAAAACCAGTGTAAATAAATAAATAAAAAGGTATATAAAGAATTGAGACAAAATAGGCCGTATGACAAGATGACAAGATGACAAGGTAGCCAAATCACACTAGCCTTGTAAAGAATATAACATAATCTCGGCATCCCATGTAACAACAGTCTGCCGAGAGATTTACAGATTTACATAACCAATTTCAACGGAAAAGGCAAAATATTCTAGAAAAATCTTTCCTAAATCTCAGAATCTTTTTCGATGATAATATCAGATTCAAAATATTAAAATTTAAATATGTCTTTTTGTTCCCAGTTTTTAAGTAATTTTATTCTTATTGCTTCATTTATAAGCTTTAATATACGGTGACGAAATTGTTGAATATATTTCCATGAATTACTCGTCAATTGCTTTTTATGATTTATCTGACAAAATGAAAAGAATAAGATTTTGATAAAAGCTGTAAAGTTTTTATTATTATTTTTCCCACACCCTGTGGCACAGAAGGAAAAGCTCTGCTTCAGAAATCGGCCGAGTAATACTGAAAAAAAAGCAATAATTTTTTTTTAACCTTAACATTAACTGAGGAAAATAATTTCCCTCAGGGCATGTCATTATTTGAAATGCTGTGTGGAGGGTCCTTTTAAAGAAAGGAAAGAGATAAAGTTCTGGGAAGGTAAATGCTTGGTAAGGAATATATGGATCAGTTTGTCCACGCGTGACATTAAATCCTATATGAAATATGCTATAATGCAACTCTCAGTCAAATGTTCTCATGAGCAACATTGTTCAAAATTTGCAAAAATTGAAAACGTCTATAAAAATTACTGAATTTTAAAAATATCCAAGAAAACACACCAAAACAATTAAAACTAAGCTCATCATTGTAAAATTGAGTATATCAAATTTCCTTTAATTTTTTACACAGTAAATAAAATATTTTAACAGTATTTCCGAAGAAGGCAATAGAAACAGTTTAGTGCTATTACATTTTATTATATATGTATATATATATATACATATATAATAAAATATATATATACATATATAATATATATATATATATATTGTCCTCTTCCCGTATTATGTTGATCCAGTAAGAAGTTGTTAGACTAAGTTGATCCACCTTTAACACCATATAACTTGGCTATTATGGAATACATCTGAATGAATTGACAACAGTGGTACAATAATTATCAATGTTGCCAGTTTGCCAGAAAAACCATTTGATATACTGTTAATAAAATTTTCAAAATTTGTATGGAAATCGGATGCATAATTTATGTTGATCTACCCAAATTGGCATACTTATGTTGATCTCATATATATTGATCTATTCCCGTAGTATGTTGATCCAGGTAAGAAGTTATTAGACAAAGTTGATCTGTGTCCCTATATATGGTTTTACTAAATGAACCAATCAAGGGGCAATCGGTGGACTGTTCATCACAAGGTCTTATGTGATTCCGTAATCTTTTGTGATATTGAACTCAAAGTATTAGTCTCTAGAGTCGAATATCGCATGAAATGACTGTGAAATGGTACCGTTTCAAATCAAAATGACGTGTGTTGCTTGAATTGTTTATAAGAAATGTATGCGTATTTAGATCGAAACGAAAATTTCGCAAAAACAAATCCATAAAAAAATCATAACTTAGCAGGGGTACACGGGTTCATAGGGTGAGGTTTGTCTAGGTCCTGGCGGCGGATGCGTTTTCCCATCTACTGCGTGGCGGGCCGGATCGAAATAAACTGGTTGAGGGATACCTTTCGACCACAAAAATCCAAAATGGCGGCAAAAGGAATAATGTTATGTAGGAAATTTTGAACCTGTATCTTTTACCATCTCTCCTGATTACGCTTCGTGACTTAGTAGGGGAGGCCGGGTTCTTGGTTATAACGGGTAATTAATGGATGATTGGACGCGGTTGGAGCTAACTAAAAACTGTCCAAAGAAGCGAAGCTAGCAGTCCACAATGGAGTGCTGGTACCTACCCTAATATATGGAAATGAGGCATGGAATTGGCAGAAGAAGGCTGAAAGTAGACAGAATACTGTAGAAATGAGATCCCTGAGGCATATGTGCGGTAAAATCATGTATGACGAAATGTGCGTATGCTGTATCTATTCTACAGGTATTTTATTAGAGCCTGTTAAAAGGAGAAGCAGCATTGATCCCCGGTGCACCGTGCACGTGCTTGATACCCGGCGAACACGAGCGGAACACAGGTTCACAGTAAAGTTGATGTTATCTATATATGAACGGGTCGTTTCTCCGACTCGTTTTACCGTAAGTCGGCTCGCATGTGGAACGAGCTATCAGCATCTGTTTTTCTTCCTCCATATAATTCGCGCCTCTTTGAGACCAGCATTAATAAATTCATTCCTATAGCCCCTACCTTAACCCGCCTCATAACGCTGCCCAACAATGATCATTTTGTATGTCTTTATATTCAAATTCGCAAATATGATTTTTTTATGTGACACCTATCACAAGAGCGCCCCTGTCTTTACACTCTAAATACAGAGAAACTATGTCGCCACCCAGTTGGGCAGCGTTATAAGGCGGGTTAAGGTAGGGGCTGTAGGGATGAATTTATTAATGCGGATCTGAAAGAGGCGCGAATTATATGGAGGAGTAAAAACAGATGCTGATAGCTCGTTCCACATACGAGCCGACTTACGGTAAAACGAGTCGGAGAAACGACCCGTTCATATATAGATAACATCAACTTTACTGTGAACCTGTGTTCCGCTCGTGTTCGCCAAGTATCAAGCAGGTGCACGGTATTATATGGAGGAAAAAACACACACATACGAGCGGACTTACGCAAAAACGAGTTGGAAAAACGACCCGTTCTCATAAAGACAACATCAACTTTATTGTGAACGTGCGTTCCGCTCGTGACCGTCGAGTATCACGCACGTGCACCGGGGATCAATGCTGCTAGCTCCTTTTAACAGGCTCTAATAAAATACCTGTAGAATAGATTTCGTCATACATGATTTTACCGCACATATGCCTCAGGGATCTCATTTCTACAGTATTCAGTGTACTTTCAGCCTTCTTCTGCCAGTTCCATACCTCACTTCCATATATTAGGGTAGGTACCAGCACTCCATTGTGGACTGCTAGCTTCTTTGGACAGTTTTTTGCTATCTCCAACCGCGTTCAATCATCCATTGATTACCCATTTTAAATAATTACCCATTATAATCAAGAACCCGGCCACCCCTACTAAGTCACGAAGCGTAATCAGGAGAGGTGGTAAGAAGTTCAAAATATACCATATAACATTATTCCTTTTGCCACCATTTTAGATTTTTATGGCCAAAAGGTATCCCTCAACCAGTCTCTTTCGATCCGGCAAGTCCACAATGGAGTGCTGGTACCTACCCTAATATGTGGAAGTGAGCATGAAACTGGCAGAAGAAGGCTGAAAGTAGACTGAATACTGTAGAAATGAGATCCCTGAGGCATATGTGCGGTAAAATCATGTATGACGAAATGTGCGTATGCTGTGTCTATTCTAGGGGTATTTTATTAGAGCCTGTTTATATATGAACGGGTCGTTTCTCCAACTCGTTTTATCGTAAGTCGGCTCGCATGTGGAACGAGCTATCGGCATCTGTTTTTCCTCCTCCATATAATCCGGGCCTCTTTAAGACCCGCATTAATAAATTCATTCCTACAGACCCTACCTTAACCCGCCCCATAACGCTGCCCAACTGGGTGGCGACATAGTTTCTCTGTATTTAACGTGTAAAGACAGGGGCGCTCTAGTGAGATGTGTCTCATAAAAAAGTCATACCTCCGAATTTGAATATGGAGACATACAAAATGATCTATATTATAAGTTATAACCAATGAATTCACACAATTTTTATCGATTATCACTTTTTATTAGGATTTAAAAAAAATCATAAACTTTATAATTACATAACTCTTGAAAAGAAAGTCCCAATGATTGGCATAAATCATTCAAATCGAATAAACATTATTTTTTAAATATTAATATTCTGTTTAAATTATTGTCACATCTTACCGGAAATCGTTATATTTTAAAGTTCTCTAAATAAAATTAAATCTTCTTATTTAAAAGAATTATCTCACATTTAATATTATTTAAACAATATGACCGGAAGTCGGCATCTTTCAGTGAAATATACTAAAAAAACACCACAAGGTGGTTACAAATGCAATTATATTTAATCAATTTTTTCGATTATATTTTATGTGAAGAATTTTTCACAGAGGCCCAATGAATATTAATGAAATACAATGAAATCACTTGCTTCATCGGTAGAGGAGACCAAAGCCAATTGAACCAATTTGACTTTAACATTTTCTACGTCTTGCATATAAAGTTTACGAAAAAAATACTTATAATCAACGTCAGACAATTTAACTGCCCACCAAATTCGTATATGATTTTTTTTCAATCTCATATAAATTAAGCTATATTCTCATAAACCAATTGAGTGAAATGCTGCAATGACCCCGACCCCGGGGTTAGTATTAGTTTAATTTAGTTAGGATTAGTTTAAACTTACTCTTCAAAATTTCAATTATTTTTAACGTAATACACTATATATCCTCAAGAAAATCTGTTTAATCACGAACCGTAACTACTTGATGTAATAAAAAAAGAAAAACAAATATATGTTAATATCATAGTTTGCTTTAATCTCGATAAAAACAGAAGAAGAAAAAGTTTTTTTTTATGAATGAGATAAAACTTTACCCCAAACAACGTGTAAATATATTAATTAAAATCAAAATATAAACTTCACATTAGGAAAGAGGACAACGAACAAATAATTACATTTACTAAGTGTTACGGACGGACATGCACTTGAGCAAGACTTGGGAGCTGTACTCACAGAAACTTTAAAAAAACTTGGGTTTATTTGTAGTACGGGGTCAATTATTATTATTATTATTATTATGTAATGAGCAGGCAGCATTCTGCTGATGCGCTCATATCTGATTTTACAACAAGTTTGACAGTAATTGAGTTGTACTGGTATAATTATCCCCCGAAAACATTAAAACGGAAACAATATAAACTACTTTTTTAAAAGAAAGACATACATTCCCGGGTTTCGAATAACCTGGCAATATTTGAAAATCTCCTACTACCACCACAGTCAGCTGAAAATGTTGCTTGTGTTGTGATGGAGGACTTAGCCAGCCCAGGAATTGAACACACTACGCCGCGCCTGGGTGGGACCCAAACGCGATGTCAACTCGGTCACCGACCGGTCTAAAATATGACAGAGATCGCTCCAGTGGATAAGTAATAAAACGTAGTTTATAGGCAGTTTATAAAAAAAAAATTGTCTAAAGAAACAGATACATTTTAAAAACAGTAATAAATAAAGTACATTCTGGAATCGTTAATAAGTCGTTTTGAAATATTTAGCCGTGTTAAGTAATCAATAGTATCCGGAAACGCGGTGGCAAAACGTGGAATTCCATAGCCGTTTTTAATTTTTGCCATTTTGCCGTGCTAAAAACACTTTATTCAACTTCTCGAAATTAGCTGTAGATTTGTAGTTTTGAATACCACACCAGAGTCCCAACTGCTCCCGTCTGGAGCCAGTGAGACTATGGCATCCTCAATTGGGGTTGTTGTGAGACTGAAGATATTGTGAACCTCGAAGGAGATGAGGAAGTTGGGAGAGTACTTGGCTCTTCAGATCTGGTTGCCAAACACTAATTGTAAAATAGTACAAATTAATTTTAGTAAAATTTATTTGAGCCCGCGACCTTCGGATTGCTAGTCGATAGCCTTACCCCTCGATAACGGAGGCCGTCATTTAGGAACGTTTTAAATTATGTTTTACATTTGAAAGTAGATGTTTATTACAATTTGGGAGGAGGGTATGTGCACCGCCGCCCCGGGAATCATTTATTGGATAACCTACACTTCTGCCATAGGTCTCCCCACGTTGTTGGATATGTTTGGTGACTTATCAGGTGTGCCCGAGTTTATGGGGTGAGGTATGTGAGGGGCTTGGCGGCGGATGCGCCTGCCTAATAACTGCGTGGTGGGCCGGATCGATTAGTCCTCTTTCAACGCATCGCCTTGCAACGCAGTAGGAGAGTTGGATTCTTATGTATATCACTCAATCACACTGAACCCCAGATTACTACCCACCCATCATACCTATTTACTTCCCAGAACCCACTCTCCTTCCTTTCCTTCAAAATTCCCCCAACACAGCATTCACAAAGATGACATAGGCCCTGAGGGTTACGATTTTCCTCAGGGCCTCCTGTGTGGATATGTTGTAAAAAATATAAGAAATAAACAACAATCTCGCTAAACGTTGACGGTGACCTATGGTAGGGGTGTTGGTTATCTAATAAATGGTTCCCGGGGCGGCGGTACACATAATTGTAATAGTTCTCGAGGGCTCTGATGTACAGACATTATGGCTCCTGTTGATTGACGAACATATACTAAAACATCGTTGGTTGGAATCGTAGCTTGAAATGACTTTAGCCATGTTTAGTAATAAACAAATTAGAATAGATTTTTTAGCAATCATAATTTAAAATTTGTAAAATTTAATTCTCACCAATCTAATCGCCGCAATTTTAATAGGCACATATTATGGATATTACGCTTTGTTTCAACTTAATCATTACAAGAAACTTAAGTCGGGAGAGATGATAAAAGATACATTAAAATAAAATTTTATCCAATCAAAGTTCAAAATTTCTCTTATAAAATGACCCAGAAAAACCTCACCCTATGAACCCGAGCACCCCTGCTAAGTCACGAAACGTAGTAAATGATGTATTAAATTTACAATTTTTGTTTAATCAAGTTCAAAAGATTTTTTTAGCATGGATTTGACGTTTGCGAAAGTTCCATTTCAATATAAATACTCGTGAGGCAGTCTATCCTCTGTAAGTATAAAGTCATTTTCATAGAATATGGATGTACTAACAGGATCTAAAAAGTACGACAACGCGCCCGAAATTGGCGGTTAAGTTACAACGCATGCAAGCCGTCAAGTTTGTCAGAAATATATAGATCAACAAAATAAATCGTGTAAAATGTATTTGGGACCGAAAAATGGGCGTGGCTTACAGCTAAATCTCGATGACACAAGTTGATCTGTAGGGATTTACATATGTATGCCAGCTTGGGTAATGGATCAACATATCCGGGGTGGATCAACAAATGCAAACGGATCAACAAATACCTGGCGTACCGTCGCGCGAGATCAACATAGTACGAGAGGGGATAAATATATATATATATATATATATATATATATATATATATAGGTCCCACAACATTTATTGCGTCCGTGCGTAAATCCGTCTTCGGGCGTCCAGCACTTCTAGTTCTTTTTTTTAGATTGTTTTTGTGAATATTGCACTATGTTTTACTCACAGTAATCGCTAATATCATATTTTTTTAATATTCATAATAATGCAGGTTTTGATGTTTATTACACTTTCATACATTTCTAGCGTCACGTACATACTCACGTCCGTGTGTATATTTTTTATATATTGAAGGTTCCTTTTAATATAGGTTTCACGTCCGTTCACTCCAATTCAATTGTTACGTCTTCCGTATATTGCTGACTATTCTAATAAAGGTTTCACGTCCATACTGAATAATTTATTCTGGCGTCCGAGTGTATATTATTTGTTTGTTACATGGCATTTTGAAGGTCGATTTCATTTTTACGTCTTCCGTATATAAGGCCCTTAAGACTCTTGGATTTGTTTTGAGAGTTTCAAAAGGCACATTTAGGCCGTTGTTATGCCCCTTATATTATATAAACCCTTAGAATTGCATGACGTATTCTGATATGGGAGATATATTTCACCTTAAAAATAATCAATATAAATATTGTTTATTTTAATTCTTTTATAAATCGAGACAAATAGACATCTTTAATTTTTGCAATCTTTTGTTTATTTTGAATATCTACTTATGTGAGACTTCTTATCATTTTTACCAATGTATCTTATTTTATTATACGCTTTTGTTGTAACATTTTTTTTTCATTGTACTTTGTTTTCTCTATTGTTTTAAGTTTGACAAATTTATAATAACTGCAATACTCAACTATTAAACTAGAATGTAAAAGTCTATTAGGTGTAATAAATAAATTAACAAATAAATAAACAACACAAAATATTTCTTACTCTTCTAGTGAAGTTTTCATGTTCATAGTGAATTAATTAATTAATTACAGTATCTGTGGTTGAGAGGTAAGACTCTCGACTCGCAATCCGAAACACGGACAGGCAAACCCGACATGCGCAAATAAATTTTTATTTGTTTGTGTTATTTCACAATAAATACATTAAACATAATATAAAGTGTGTTTGCAACACGTTCCAGAGTGAAATATACTCTCAGTATCGCCTGGGTGTGAGACCACCATTCCGAATGGAAACGTTATTTCTAAGCTTTTGCCGTGTTTGGTGACCAGGTACTTTTCTACATTTCTCCATTTTCTTCCCCTCCGCAATACCGTCACCCTAGTACTCAGATTGGGGATGCCACAGTCTCACTGTTCCAGACGGGAGTGGTTGAGACTCTTGTGCGGTATATAAAAAAATATATGTATATATATATATATATATGTTTTATTTTTTTGGCATCTAGAAACACACCAGAAATGACAACAAACTGTCTATTAGTAGTAAGAAGTTTGAATGAATAGCTTGTTGCATCTTGTATACTAAAGTACCTACTGGGCGCAGGCGTGCATCATTTTTGCAACGATATCCTTAGTAAAAATGTATCATTTCATAACGCCCCAGTTCGCTTCATTGCAGAGGGCGGTCGGACCTTTTTAGGTCGGGACATCAATTTACCGTCTACTGTAAACTATCTTACAAAAATGTCCACCCGCGCAGGGCGCTTTTTAGTTCTGAGTTCTACGTGGCATCGTTGTAAATGAGCTAAATGTTGCCAAATCTAGCGTTTTGCTTCACCAAGGGCTCAAACAATACATAAAAATGTACAAATTCGCAAACAGCCATGGGGACGCAATACTATCGACGTAATGCGTGGACGCAGCACGGCCGTCGTTATGTATACAAAATGATATCTACTCGTGATCGGTCACGAGGATACAATACCATCGACGCAGCACTTCCGTCGTTACGTATTCAATATAATAATATCTGTTTTTATATTTTTATTTTATTTATATTTCTTTACATCTTTAGTGTTACAATATTTACAACATAATATTTCAATCACTTTTCTGATAAATCAGATGCTTGTGCTTAGGAGAAGACAACTATATATTTTTACATATATTTATATTGCAAATATTATTACAAAAACTATTAATAACCTTACAAGAAAATACAATAAACGTAATAAAAACAGGTTATTTATAAATAATACCTAGGAATGATAAGCAAAAACATAATATGTGGAGTTTATTAAACAGATTTGAAAAGTACCTACACGGCACACACGTTCAAGTAATCTATTTAAAGAAAAACACTGTTAAACCATTTCAAATAAAAATTATTGTCTTAAAAGAATATGTTCAACATATGTTTAATAACATTCTCTCTGATTCTATCTTCAATGTAACCAAAATAAATATAAAAACTCAATTAAAAATGTATTAAACGTGTACCAAACTGCATAAAATGTAATGACATATATTATGTAGCATTATTTTATAATAATCTTCTGTTTTAATAATCTGCTGTTATAATAATCTCATGTTATAATAATCTCTGGGAAGAGAACTGGGAAACCTTGGAAAAGATGTTTTGTTGGATAGTAATATGGCTTGTTTAAGATAATTTTTATTAATATTTTTTGAATTGTCACGAATGGAAGTAGGCATGATTTATATGCATCCCCCCCACAAGCCACGATTCCATATATTGTAGTAGTGTAGAATGTGCAAGTGCAAAATAAATATCTTTATGTATTTTTAATGATACAGTATTTCTAAGTCTAAAAAATATAAAGATGAGTTTTGTCATTCTGTCTACTGTGGAGTTTATTTGACTTTACCATTTGATGTTATTATCGATAATTATTCCAAGATGTTCACACCCTAAGCACCCTGATCAAGTTTCTGAAGGAATCGCTTAGGTACCTGCTCACGCATTTAGTTCGAGTTGAATCCTGCAATCATACATAAAGATAGCAGCCAATAAAAATATGCGTTAGGAAAATTAAAATTATGTTTTATTTTTATTTTTATAGTGAATTCCTCACAAGAGTCCCAACTCCTCCAGTCTGGAGGAGTTGGGACTCATCCCCAATTAGGGTATATTGTGAGACTGTAGGTAAGTGGGGAAGGGGAAGCGATGGGGAAGAGAAAGGTGGTAAAGTACCTGACTATTCAGATATAGTCACTAAACACGGCTAAAGCCACTTGGAGCAAAGTTTCAATTCTGAATGGTGGTCTTACACCAGGGCGATACTGGGAGTAACTTCCACTCTGTTGATAATTCTCAGTCGAAGTATATTACAGTAAATATGACCGAATCGGATAGGGACACATTATCTCAGTTGGTAGAGTCACGGCCTGGAAAACCAAAGGTCCTGGGTTCGAGTCCCAAATGTGACAGTGCCTTTTTCAGATTTTTCCGTTTCAGATGTTCGATTGAGTTTCGCTAGTATTATTTTCATTAATTAAAAATAATACCTGATCTAGATCGGCCACGGATACGAGATACTATCGATGTAATTATGTATATATATCGATGTAATGTCGATTTATTACGCCAATCTTTAAAACAACGCAAATGCAAAACCATTATATTTACCAAGCCATAAAAAACTACAATAATCTCCCTTCCGAATTGCGCTGTATTACGAACCAACAAGAACAAATAAATAAAATCAAACTTTTTTTTCAAAAAAACTTATATTAACAAAAAAATAAATATATATTATTATACATTTTACACAAAACATAATATTAAAACATTGAATCTAAGTAAGAATCGTGGCTCCCTTTTCAGGCGCAAGAGCTCCTCTTTTCTGATAAGGTATACATGACCAATTATGATCCTAAATATTATATTTTGCAAAATATGTATGTATTAATGTAACTCATATTATCTATATTAAAATAATAAAAAAAATAAAAAAGTAATGCGTGGATACAGCACTACCATCGATATGTACCATTACCGATATGGACCATTACTATTTAATATCTATATCAATGATATAGGCCACTGCTTTTTATACTCGCAGACCATTCTATGCAGATGACATGAAAATCTTCTCACCTATAAACTCAATCGAAGACTGTCACAAGCTGCAAAAGGACTTACAACGTTTAAACGCGTATGTTAATGCCCATTCTCTGGAATTAAATATATCCAAATGCTTCATCGTACGCTTTACTAGAAACAAAAACATATTTATACACGAATACTCAATTAATCATCAACCTTTATCTACCAAATCAGAAATTAAGGACCTTGGGGTTATACTTGATAGTAAACTGAATTTCAATAAACATATTGACCACGTAGTCACTAACGCATCTTCTATGCTGGGTTTCATAATCCGTTCCTGTAAACAATTCAAAGATATTACTACCTTCAAAACACTGTATTTCTCAAACGTTCGTAGTATCCTTGAATACGCATCACAAGTGTGGAACCCAGGCTATGCAATACATAAAAATAGAATTGAAAGTGTTCAAAATAGATTTCTAAGATACCTTAATTTCCGCTCTTTTCGATCTCATATTAGTAATGAAGACTCTGCAAAGTTCTTCAATATGCAGACGTTAACTTTCCGAAGAAATATAGCAGATTCGGTAATGTTATTTAAAATTACACACAATTTAATCGATAGTCCTGATCTTCTTCAACGCCTATTATTCCATGTTCCCAATCGCAACAGCAGACAGTCGCTTACTTTTAATCTCCCTCACTGTAAGACTAATTCCAAACAAAACTCATTTATCTACAGATCCACACATTCATTTAACTTAAATTATTACCATATTGACATTTTTAACTCTACTTTACGCGACATAAAACAAAAACTCAATAATCAACAAAACTCAAACTAGAAGTTCAATTCCTATATATTCCCGTCCTTAATCCTTATCCTATATTTCCTCCTCCTCACCCCTCACCCTCCTTTATTTTAATATTTTCTAACTAAAGAAGAAATTAATTTAAGAGAACATCTCTATGACATTGTACACCTTACCATTAACTATTCATCAGTGGAAAGTTCATAATTGGCATAATTAACTATATTATTATTGTATCATTGTATAATTAAAGATTTGCTGTCAACTTTTCCTAAAATGTATAAATAAAAAATAAATAAATAAATAAAATGTATCAAAAATAATATCTATTCGTTAACGGACGCAATACTACCAACGTAATGCGTAAACGCAGCACGATCGTCGTTATGCATTAAAAACCACGCAGGATGCTTCTTAGTTCTGAGTGTCAAGCGGCATCGTTGTAAATTAACCCAATGTTGCCAAATCTGATGATTTACTCAACCAAACGCTCAAATAATATACAACAATGTACTCGCGAATGGCCACGGGGACGCAGTACTATCGAAGTAATGCGTGGACGCAGCACGATCGTCGTTATGCATTAAAAACCACGCAGGACGCTTCTTAGTTCTGAGTGTCAAGCGGCATCGTTGTAAATTAACACAATGTTGCCAAATCTGATGATTTACTCAACCAAACGCTCAAATAATACATAACAATGCACTCGCGAATGGCCACGGGGACGCAGTACTATCGAAGTAATGCGTGGACGCAGCAAAACCGTCGTTATGTATTCGTAATAATATTTCAGCGTGATCGGCTATGGGGACGCAATACTATCGACGTAATGCCTAGACGCAGTACGATCGTCGTTATGTATCGAAAATTATATCGACCGTCGTTGTATATTCAAAATAATATCTACTCGTGATCGTTCACTGGGACGCAATACTATCGACGTGATGCATGTAAGCAGCACGATTGTCATTTTGTGTTAAAAATAGTATATTCTCATGAGCTGCTACGGGGACGCAGTACTATCGACGTAATGCGTGGACGCAATACTATCGACGTAATGTGTGGATGCAGTACGACCGTCGATATGTATATAAAATAATATCTCCTCGTAATCGGTCTCGAGGACGCAATACTATCGACGTAATGCGTAGACGCAGCATGATCGTCGTTATGTATCTAAAATTATATTACTTCGTGGACGCGGCAAGATCGTAGAAATGAATAAAAACATACACTGCTCAATATATACATCGTGTAGCGAACCTGTCGGCAAAATGTCAAACGTTCAATATTCGTTTTCAGACATTCTGAGAGATTTTTTGCTTCCACAAAAATTTTTGCCATACGATTCTACATGGGGTAAGCATCGTTCTGGCCAATTTTGACGTCAAAACATTGCAGCGTCCGTATATCGGACGCTGTAAGTCGGTGGACGCTACAATGCTATGGAGTTTTTAGGGGTCGGACGCAACAAATGTAGCGGGATATATATATATATATATATATTTATCCCCTCTCGTACTATGTTGATCTCGCGCGACGGTACGCCAGGTATATGTTGATCCGTTTGCATTTGTTGATCCACCCCGGATATGTTGATCCATTACCCAAGCTGGCATACATATGTAAATCCCTACAGATCAACTTGTGTCATCGAGATTTAGCTGTAAGCCACGCCCATTTTTCGGTCGCATATACATTTTACACGATTTATTTTGTTGATCTATATATTTCAGACAAACTTGACCGCTTGTATGTGTTGTAACTTGTAACCGCCAATTTCGCGCGCGTTGTGGTACTTTTTAGATTCCGTTAGAACATCCATATTCTATGAAAATGACTCTGTACTTAAAGAGGATAGACTGCCTCACGCGTATTTATATTGAAATGGAACTTTCGCAAACGTCAAATCCATGCTTAAAAAACCTTTTGAACTTGATTAAACAAAAATGTAACTTTAATGCATCATTTACTACGTTTCGTGACTTAGCAGGGGTGCCCGGGTTCATGGGGTGAGATTTGTGTAAGTCATTTTATAAGAGAAGTTTTGAACATTGATTGAATCAAATTTTATTATAATGTATCTTTTACCATCTCTCCCGACGTAAGTTTCTTGTAATGATTAAGTTGAAACAAAGCGTAATATCCATAATATGTGCCTATTAAAATTGCGGCGATTAGATTGGTGAGAATTTAATCTTTCAAATTTTAAATTGAAATTGCTGAAAAATTTATTCCAATTTGTTTTTTACTAAACATGGCTAAAGTCATTTCAAGCACCGATTCCAACCAACGATGTTTTAGTATATGTTCGTCAATCAACAGGAGCCATAATGTCTGTACATCAGAGCCCTCGAGAACTATTACAATTATGTGTACCGCCGCCCCGGGAACCATTTATTAGATAACCAATACCCCTACCATTAGTCACCGCCAACGATTTAGCGAGAAAGTTGTTTATTTTTTGTATTTTTTTACATCGTCTCCACACAAGAGGCCCTAAGGAAAATCGTAACCCTCAAGGCCTATGTCATCTTTGTGAATGCTGTGTTGGGGGTATTTTGAAAGAAAGGAATGAGAGTGAGTTCTGGGAAGGAAATAGGTATGATGGGTGGGTAGTAATCTGGGGGTCAGTGTGTTCGAGTGATAAACATAAGAATCCAAGTCTCCTACTGCGTTGCAAGGCGATGCGTTGAAAGAGGATTAATCGATCCGGCCCACCACGCATTTGGTAGGCAAGCGCATCCGCCGCCAAGAACCGAACAAACCTCACCCCATAAACCCGGGCACTCCTGCTAAGTCACCAAACATATCAAACTACTTGAGGTGGCTCTCGACTAGCAATCCGAAGGTCGCGGGTTCAAATAAATTTTACTAAAATTAATTTGCACTATTTTACAATTAGTGTTTGGTTATATCTGAATAGCTAGGTACTCTCCCACCTTCCTCCTCGTCATCTACTTTGAGGATGCCATAGTCTCACTGGCTCCAGACGGGAGCGGTTAGGACTGTATGACTCTGGTGCGGTATTCACACAAGTTTTTATTTGTAAAAAATGAAAAAAGAAATATTGACAATATTATAATCAGATATCATATTTCCTACAAAAAGCTACAGCTTGCTTCGAGAAGTTGAATAAAGTATTTTTAGCACAAACATGGCAGAAGATGAACTAACACGTGCAGTTTATAGTAATACCAACTAAAAGCACTTCAATATATTTTATTTAAATTTTGTAATTCCTTCATGCCTCATATTAGTGTTTCATAAAAAAATACAAATCATATCACACCACATCTTAACCAAAAAGCCGATATGTTTTTATACACAAAAAAGGGTTATTTGGATATTCTCTGTATGAAAACTAATTTCATACAGAGAATTTCATATATTTAATTGTTTTGTCTTTGATAATCAACGGCTATGGAATTCTACGTCTTGCCACCGCGTTTCCCGATACTATTGATTACTAAACACGGCGAAATATTTCAAAATGACTTATTAACGATTCCAGAATGTACTTTATTCATAATTGTTTTAAAAATTTATCTGTTTCTTTAGATATTTTTTTTTATAAAGTGCCTATAAACTTCGTTTTATTACTTATCCACTGGAGCGATTTCTGCCATATTTTGCCAATATTGTGTAATATCTTAGTTTTACCTCTAGGTACACAATAGAGTGGGTACTTATGGAATCTAGAAATATGGGATTATTGATTAAATCTAGGTGGATTCGTTAGCTTTAAACCGCATTTAGTAGTTTATATGGTTTCTGTGTTAATGTTTTTGGGGGATGATTATACCGGTACAATTGACCCCGTATTACAACTAAACTCCAGTTTCTGTGAGTACAGCTCCCAAGTTTTATAAACTCAAGTGCATGTCCGTCCGTAACACTTAGTCAATGTACTTATTTGTTCGTTGTCCTCTCTTTTCTAATGTGAAGTTGCTATTTTAATTTAAAGGAATATATATATACACATTGTTTGGGAATTAAATGACAAAATTGATTTAATATAATAGTATTTGTAACCACCTAGTAGCTGTTTTTTTAGTTCAGCTGATTTCCGGTCATATTGTTTTATAATATTAAATATGGGATGATTTTAAAAGAATCATCTTTAGAGCTATTCGAAACATTCGCAAAAATCAAATCCATAAAAAAATCATAACTTAGCAGGGGTACACTGTTGCGTTTGCTCAGCTACTACGTGGCGGGCCGGATCGAAAGAGACTGGTTGAGGGATACCTTTTGGCCATAAAAATCTAAAATGGCGGCAAAAGGAAATTATTCCATATTCAAATTCGGCGGTATGATTTTTTTATGTGACACCTCTCGATAGAGCGCCCCTATCTTTACACGTTAAATACAGAGAAACTATGTCGCCAACCGGTTGGGCAGCGTTATGAGGCGGGTTAAGGTAGGGGCTGTAGGAATGAATTTATTAATGCTGGTCTTAAATAGGCGCGAATTATATGGAGGAGGAAAAACAGATGCTGATAGCTCGTTCCACATGCGAGCCGACTTACGGTAAAACGAGTCGGAGAAACGACCCGTTCATATATGTATAGATAACATCAACTTAACTGTGAACGTGTATTCCGCTCGGACCGTCGAGTATCAAGCACGTGCACAGTGCAACGGGGATCAATGCTGCTAGCTCCTTTTAACAGGCTCTAATAAAATATCTGTAGAATAGACACAGCATACGCACATTTCGTCATACATGATTTTACTGCACATATGCCTCAGGGATTTCATTTCTACAGTATTCTGTCTACTTTCAGCCTTCTTCTGCCAATTCCATGCCTCATTTCCATATATTAGGGTATGTACCAGCACTACATTGTGGACTGCTAGCTTCGCTTCTTTGGACAGTTTTTAGTTAGCTCCATCCGCGTCCAATCATCCATTAATTACCCATTATAATCAAGAACCCGGCCTCCCCTACTAAGTCACGAAGCGTAATCAGGGGAGATGGTAAAAGATACAGGTTCAAAATTTCCTACATAACATTATTCCTTTTGCCGCCATTTCGGATTTTTATGGTCGAAAGGTATCCCTCAACCAGTTTCTTTCGATCCGGCCCGCCACGCAGTAGATGGGCAAACGCATCCGCCGCCAGGACCTAGACAAACCTCACCCTATGAACCCGTGTACCCCTGCTAAGTTATGATTTTTTTATGGATTTTGTTTTTGCGAAATTTTCGTTTCAATCTAAATACGCATACATTTCTTATAAACAATTGATCGAAGTTGACCTAATACGATAGTGTGGGCACGAACTTCGCTTCGCTTCGGGCATCTTCGCTTCGCGTCGCCCGACTTCCGATTGTTGTCGGTAAATGCGCCCGAGTCAAAGGACTCGAAGCGTCCGTCTCTAGCCGCCGGCCGGGATATAACGACACCCTGATTAGAATACATTTAATTGTTTTGTCTTTGATATCATAAATATTTTTAATAAATTAAAAACGGCTATGGAATTCCACGTTTTGCCACCGCGATACTATTGATTACTTAACACGGCTAAATATTTCATAACGACTTATTAACGATTCCAGAATGTATTTTCTTTATTACTGTTTTAAAAAATTTTCTGTTTCTTTAGACGATTTTTTTTTATAAAGTGCCTATAAACTACATTTTATTATTTATCCACTGGAGCGATTTCTGCCATATTTTAGACCGGTCGGTGGCCGAGTTGACATCGCGTTTGGGTCCCACCCAGGCATAGTGTGTTCAATTCCTGGGCTGGCTAAGTCCCCCATCACAACACAAGCAACATTTTCAGCTGACTGTGGTGGTAGTAGGAGATTTTCAAATATTGCCAGGTTATTCTTAACCCGGGAATGTTTGTCTTTCTTTTCAAAAATTAGTTTATATTGTTTATGTTTTTATGTTTTCGGGGGATACCAGTACAATTGACCCAGTACTACAACTAAACGTCAGTTATTTTTTTAAAGTTTCTGTGAATACAGCTCCCAAGTCTTGCTCAAGTGCATGTCCGTCCGTAACACTTAGTCAATGTACTTATTTGTTCGTTCCTAATGTGAAGTTGCTATTTTAATTTTAATTCATAAATGAGATCCCTGAGGCGTATGTGTGGTTAAGATTAAGAAAGGGACGCTTAGATGGTTTGGGCATGTAGAGCGAATGAGCGAAGATAGGAGTGTGTAAAGAGGATATATGATGCAAATGTGAATGGTAGCAGAAGTCGGGGAAGCCCGAGGAACACATGGCACGATCAAGTGAATCAGATACTCGAGTCGGGTCATGTCAAGAGTCAGAATAATAGAAGAGTATTATGAGACGATGTATGAATGTGAATGAGGCAAGAAGTGTGTGCCAAGACCGAGTTGTTTGGCGGTCCGTCCTCTCTGTCTACCCCTGCGGGGAAACGGCGTGATCGTTAATTAGTTAGTTAGTTAAATATACACGTTGTTTGGGGGAAAGTTTTATCTCATTCATAAAAAAAAAACTTTTTTCCTTCTTTTTTATTGAGATTAAAGCAAACTATGATATAAACATAATTTTATTTTTTTATTTTATCACACTAAATAGTTACGGTTCGTGACTAGACTGATTTTCTTGATGCCAGATAGTGTATTACGTTAAACATAATTGAAATTTTGAAAAATTATTATTCAACTAATTAAAAAACTTCTTTTCCTCGTCGAAGTTATTAAAATTGGACAACTTTGGTTGAATTGGTTCAATTGGCCACATATAGAATTCATTTGGCCCACTGTAAAAAAAACTTCATATAAAATATAATCGAACAAATTGATTAAATATAATTGCATTTGTAACCACCTTGTAGCTGTTTTTTAGTTTATGATTTATTTATTTCAAAGAAAGATGCCGACTTCCGGTCATATTGTTGTATAATATTAAATATGAGATGTTTCTTTTAAGAGCATTTCATTTTATTTAGAGAACTTTAAAATATAAACATTTCCGGTAAGGGTTCCATGATAACTCAACACAGTGACAATTCAACACACCTTTAAAAAGTGATGTAAAGTCATTAGAAACGATGAATAAAAAATTTAAACCTAACCGAACCTAACCTACTTAACCCAGTTAATAATGTTTTTGTTTCATCACTTTCCATGACTTTACATAACTTTTTAAAGATGTGATGAATTATCATTTTGATGAATTATCATTTTGATGATTTATCTGGTCATCTCCGGTAAGATGTAACAATCGTTTATACAGAATATTAATTATTGAAGTTGAGTTGAGTTCTGCGATTATTAAGCTTACGAGTTTTTTTAAATTCTAAAATAATGTGATAATCGATAAAAGATGGGTGGATTCATTGCTTATAATATAGATCATTTTGTATGTCTCTATATTCAAATTCGGAGGTATGACTTTTTTATGTGACACCTCTCACAAGAGTGCCCTTGTCTTTATACGTTAAATACATAGAAACTATGTCTCCACCCAGTTGGGCAGCGTTATGGGGCGGATTAAGATAGGGTCTGTAGGAATGAACTTATTAATGCGGGTCTTAAAGAGGCCCGGATTATATTGAGGAAGAAAAACAGATGCCGATAGCTCGTTCCACATACGAGCCGACTTACGATAAAACGAGTCGGAGAAACGACCCGTTCATATATGTATCGATAACATCAATCCGCTCGTGTCCGTCGAGTTGTCGAGTATCAAGCAGTTGTCGAGTATCAAGCACGTGCACGGTGCACTGGGGATCAATGCTGCTAGCTCCTTTTAACAGGCTCTAATAAAATATCTGTAGAATAGACACAGCATACGCACATTTCGTCATACATGATTTTACCGTACATATGCCTCAGGGATCTCATTTCTACAGTATTCAGTCTACTTTCAGCCTTCTTCTGCCAGTTCCATGCCTCACTTCCATATATTAGGGTAGGTACCAGCACTCCATTGTGGACTGCTAGCTTCGCTTCTTTGGACAGTTTTTTCTTAGCTCCAACCTCGTCCAATCATCCATTAATTACCCATTATAACCAAGAACCCGGCCACCCCTACTAAGTCACGAAGCGTAATCAGGAGAGATGGTAATAGATGCAAGTTCAATATTTCCCATATAACATTATGCCTTTTGCCGCCATTTTGGATTTTGATGGTCAAAAGGTATCCCTCAACCAGTCTCTTTCGATCCGGCCCGCCACGCAGTAGGTATTTTTTTAATGGATTTGATTTTTGCGAAAGTTTCGTTTCAATCTAAATACGCATACATTTCTTATAAACAATTCAAGCAACAAACAGTCGAATGAACACGTCATTTTGATTTGAAACGGTACCATCTCACAGTCATTTCATGCGATATCCGACTCTAGAGACTAATACTTTGAGTTCAATATCACAAAAGATTACGGAATCAGATAAAACCTTGTGATGAACAGTCCACCGATTGCTCTTGATTGGTTCATTTAGTAAAACCATATATAGGGACACAGATCAACTTTGTCCAATAACTTCTTACCTGGATCAACATACTACGGGAATAGATCAATATATATGAGATCAACATAAGTATGCCAATTTAGGTAGATCAACATAAATTATGCATCCGATTTCCATACAAATTTAGAAAATTTTATGAACAGTATATCAAATGGTTTTTCTGGCAAACTGGCAACATTGATAATTATTGTACCACTGTTGTCAATTCATTCAGATGTATTCCACAATAGCCAAGTTATATGGTGTTAAAGGTGGATCAACATAGTCTAACAACTTCTTACTGGATCAACATACTACGGGAAGAGGTCAATATATATATATATATATATATATATATATATATATATATAATCCTTATTATAAAACACCCGTCATATCATTAAAAATAGCAGTAACTTTATTAATTAAAACAATACTCACATTTCTTTAATGTAACCTCATCCTAATACTTAAAATGGGTATGTTATTATGTGTACAGCCAGTAATTAATATTAGGTTTAACTCGTACTTCAAACTCAAAAGTAAGTTCTCTTCCTTGGCACAGAAATACTTTGGACAGGAACTTTTTTTTAAATTTTTTATTTTTTTTATAGTGAATACCTCACAAGAGTCCCAACTGCTCCCGTCTGGAGCCAGTGAGACTATGGCATCCCCAATTGGGGGATGTTGTGAGGCTGAAGGTAAGTGGGGAAGGGAAAGAGGAAGGTGGGGAAGTACCTGGCTATTCAGATCTATTCACTAAACACGGCTAAAGCCATTTGGAGCAACGTTTCAATTCTGAATGGTGGTCTTACACCAGGGCGATACTGGTAGTATCTTCCACTCTGGAACGTGCCGCAAATATACTTTGTATTATTTTAATTAATTAATTGTGAAATAACACAAATTAATCAAATAAAATTTATTTGCGCACGCCGGGTTCGAACCCGCGACCTTCGGAATGGCAGTCCAATGCGTTACCACTGGACTATGCCGGCCGTCAACTAAAATATATTGGACAGTGAGCTTACAATTAGAGGCAATATTGCGTACGTTGAAACGTGTTCCACTATTAAAATGCGATAAGCGGTGCGCGTAAACCTGATTAGATAGTTTTAGTTAGAGCGTTGGAAGTCAATTGGAGGTAAAAAAATGGAACCTAATTTATTGACCGACCGGTTTCGTTTAGTTCAAATATCATCAGGGTGCAAATTAATACTTTGTCAGTGTCGTACCAGTATTAATTTGTACCCTAATGATGTTTGAGCTAAACGAAACATGTCGGTTAGTAAATTAATAAAAAATCGTGGTTTTAAAAACAAAATTTATTTTATTTCATTAAATATGTCATACCATTAAGTGATTGCTTTCTACATTAATATAATCTATAATATATATATAAATATATATATATATATATATATATATATATATATATATATATATATATATATATATCCCGCTACATTTGTTGCGTCCGACCCCTAAAAACTCCATAGCATTGCAGCGTCCACCGACTTACAGCGTCCGATATACGGACGCTACAATGTTTTGACGTCAAAATTTGCCAGAACGATGCTTACCTCATGTAGAATCGTATGGCAAAAATTTTTGTGGAAGCAAAAAATCTCTCAGAATGTCTGGAAACGAATATTGAACGTTTGACATTTTGCCGACAGGTTCGCTACACGATATATATATCGAGCAGTGTATGTTTTTATTCATTTCTACGATCTTGCCGCGTCCACGAAGTAATATAATTTTCGATACATAACGACGATCGTGCTGCGTCTACGCATTACGTCGATAGTATTGCGTCCTCGAGACCGATTACGAGTAGATATTGTTTTATATACATAACGACGGTCGTGCTGCGTCCACGCATTACGTCGATAGTACTGCGTCCCCGTAGCCGCTCATGAAAATATACTATTTTTAACTCATAATGACAATCATGGTGCTTCCATACATCACGTCGATAGTATTGCGTCCCAGTGAACGATCACGAGTAGATATTATTTTGAATATACAATGACGGTCATGCTGCATCTACGCATTACTTTGATAGTATCGCGTCCCCCTAGCCGATCACGCTGAAATTTTATTATGAATACATAACTACAGTCTTGCTGCGTCTACGCATTACGTCGATAGTACTGCGTCCCCGTGGCCATTCGGAGTACATTGTTATATATTATTTGAGCGTTTGGTTGAGTAAATCATCAGATTTGGCAATATTTGGTTAATTTACAACGATGCCGCTTGACACTCAGAACTAAGAAGCGTCCTGCATGGTTTTTAATGCATAAAGACGATTTTGCTGCGTCCACGCATTACTTCAATAGTACTGCGTCCCCGTGGCCATTCACGAGTACATTTTTATAAATTATTTGAGCGTTTGGTTGAGTAAATCATCAGATTTGGCAACGTTGGGTTAATTTACAACGATGCCGCTTGACACTAAGAACTAAGAAGCATCCTGCGTGGTTTTTAATGCATAACGACGATCGTGATGCGTTTACGCATTACGTTGGTAGTATTGCGTCCGTTGTTGTTTTTTTTAAAAGAAAAAGCGTTTTTTTTGGTATCGAAACCCGGTCGGCACAAATTATTTAAAAAAGTGGTGTTTACAAAGTTATTGTTTTATTTTAAATTAAAAATTGTAGTCAATTAAACAAACAATTGATAAGTTCCTGAATATTATCTGAATATAAAATAAATCTTATAGAATAAAATAAAAACCTCTAGATATGAATTGAAGTCGAGCAAGAATATCGTAACACAAATTGTGAGGATTATTATTAATTTATTTATAGAATTATAACTATATATTTTATCACACCTTCATAAATGGAATGAAAACTTTAACTTAAATGAAATCAACACAAAATCTAAATATAGAAGAATACGTATGTGAAACATACAGCGAATGCACTAAAATCTAGAACAATGTAATAAATCTACTAACAATCTTACACTTAAAAATAAGGAGTATAATTTGAAACATGGACGAACTTCTGGTATACCTATGTATTTATCATTATGTTCACAACCAGATTTTATAATACTATCCGAGGCACACTCACATGCAAAACATAAAAATATACCAAGTTTTCCAAAATACAAACAATATGTCACAAATTATCACAAAAATAAAAGTAGTGGAACTGTAGTCTATGCTAAAGAAAAATTTACTGATATCAATGTTAACGAAATACCAATATGTAACGCAAACTGTTTGTCAATTAATGAATCTAAATAATAAGCCATTTAATATAATCGCATGTATCGAATACATAGCTCTATTATACCCTTATAGTCCAGTCAAGGAAGGAGGTGTAGAGTGCGTGAGCAGGTACCTAAGCGATTCCTTCAGAAACTTGATCAGGATGCTTAGGGTGTGAACATCTTGGAATAATTATCGATAATAACATCAAATGGAAAAGTCAAATAAACTCCACAGTAGACAGAATGAGAAAACTCATCTTTATATTTTTAGACTTAAAGGTATTTATTTTGCACTTGCACATTCTACACTACTACAATATGAAGTCTTGGCTTGCGCGGGGTGGGGGGTGCGTATAAATCATACCTACGTCCACTTGTGACAATTCAAAAAAATTTAGTAAAAATCATCTTTAAAAAGCCATATAACTATCCAACAATAAATGTTTTCCAAGGTTTCCCGGTTCCCCCTCTCACAAATATTTATGAAAAAAATACTCGTACATTAAGTACTTCAATTACATAAAGATTTCTTTAAAAAAAGTAATATTCCTCAATTAATTTTAAGCCAAATAATTATTTATATTGGAGGACTAACCGTACCACTAGTTCGAACTACAACAGCAAAACATCATTATTTATTTAACGGTTTAAAATTATTCAATAAATTACTCCTGGATATATCTGAGAAAAATTATGACAGTTACAAAAAAAACAATTAAAAATTCTCTAATACCACATCATAAATTTTCTTATTGTTTGAAATTATTTATTTATTTATTTTATTTCACTGAAATCAACAGTTTACAATGTGGTTCATTTATACACGTGTAATTTACCTAACTGAGAAACCAATTACAGATTTCAGCAATATTCTATTCTATTATGTATGTTAAAATTTAAAAACTATACTTACAAGAACTAAAAAATATTAAATTTATCGAAGAAAGCAAACACTTAGTGGCTTGACATTATACAAAATGAAACAAATACTTTGTTTTAAACCACTTTATTTTAATTTATATTTCGTCGACCGGTTTGGATTGAACCCAAATATTGTATAAAATAAATATAAGGTGGTTTAAAACATAGTATTGTTTCATTTTGTAAAAATTATAACGTTATTCAAGAGGGAGATTATTATAACATGAGATTATTTTAACTGGAGATTATTATAACAGGAGATTATTAAAACAGAAGATTATTATAACGTCATACTACATAATATATGTCATTACATAATATAATTACATTTTATGCAGTTTGGAACACGTTTAATACATTTTTAATATAGTTTTTATGTTTATTTTGAGTACATTGAAGATAGAATCAGAGAGAATGTTATTATACATATGTTGAACATATTCTTCTAAGACAAGCATTTTTATTTTACTAGATTACATGAGCGTGTGTGCCGTGTAGGTACTTTCAAATCAATTCTGCAATAAACTCCACATATTATGTTTCTGCTTATCATTCCTTGGTATTATTTATAAGTAACCTGTTTTTATTACTTTTATTGTATTTTCTTGTAAGGTTATTAATAGTTTTTGTAATAATATTTGCAATATAAATCTGTAAAAATATATTGTTGTCCTCTCTTAAGCACAAGCATCTTATTTATCAGAAAAGTGATTGAAATATTATTTAATCTCTCTCTGGTTTCAATCCTGGGATTGGTTTGCAGCAATTTTATCTAATCTCCTCTTCCATTCTTCCCTGTCTTGTGCGGCTCTTTTGACTTCTGCATACGATGAGCAGCGCACGTCCACCAGCAGGTCCTCCAGGTACTCTCGGCGTGGGCGTCCCCTAGAGTTGGTCCCCTCGGTCATACCCTCTATTATGACATGCAAGAGGCCTTCTTGTCGTATAACATGGCCGATCCATCTTGCACGTCTTTCGGACAAGGTCCTGAGCAGGTGCCTTCCTCCTTCGATTCTTTGGAGAACCTCCTTATTTGTAACATGGTCTCTCCAGGAAATTCCTAACAGTCTTCTATAGGACCACATCTCAAAAGCCTCTAGTCTCCGTTTATCTCTTTCGGATAGGCACCATGTTTCGCAGCCGTACATCAAGATACTCCATACATAGGTCTTGATGAGGAGTATTCTCAGTTTTAGGTCTATATTATTGGATTCTATTATTTTCGACCTTTTATTGAATGAAAACCTAGCCTGATGTATACGGCTGTCGACCTCGCTCTTAGACATACCGTCCCATGTTATTTTGCTCCCGAGGTAGACAAACTCCTTGGTGTTCTTTAGTGGAACTCCTGCCATCTCTACTCTCATCTGATGTTGCGTTCGGCCTTACAGTCAGCAGCCTTGTTTTGTCTTTATTTATCATCATTATTATCAATTATTTAATATTATGTTGTAAATATTGTAACACTAAAGATGTTAAGAAATAAAAATAAAAAATATTTTTATTTTTAACTTAATGGTATTAATAAGTTTAACTCATTAATTAAAATATTGCAATTTGAGGTTGAACTAATTAAGTTAAATATAAAAACAGATATTATTATATTGAATACGTAACGACAGAAGTGCTGCATCGATGGTATTGTATCCTCGTGACCAATCAAGAGTAGATATTATTTTGTATACATAACGACGGCCGTGCTGCGTCCACGCATTTCGTCGATAGTATTGCGTCTCCATGGCCGTTGGCGAATTTGTACATTTTTATGTATTGTTTGAGTCCTTGGTGAAGCAAAACGCCAGATTTGGCAACATTCAGTTCATTTACAACGTTGCCACTTAGCACTCAGAACTAAAAAGCGCCTTGCGCGGGTGGACATTTTTGTAAGATGGTTTACAGTGGACGGTAAATTGATATCCCGACCTAAAAATGTCCAACCGCCCTCTGCAATGGAGCGAACTGGCGCGTTATGAAATGATACATTTTTACTAAGAATATCGTTGTAAAAAAAATTTTCGCACGACCGCGCCCAGTAGGTAAGTTTGTATACAAGATGCAATAAGATATTCAAGCAAACTTCTCACTATCAAAAGACAGTTTGTTGTCAGGTCTGGTGTGTTTCTGGATGTCAAAAAAATAAAACATATATATATATATATACATATATTTTTTATATACCGCACAAGAGTCTCAACCGCTCCCGTCTGGAACAGCGAGACTGTGGCATCCCCAATCTGAGTACAAGGGTGAAGGTATTGGGGAGGGGAAGAAGATGGGGAAGATAAATGTAGAAAAGTACCTGGCTATTTATATCTGATCACCAAACACGGCAAAAGCTTAGAAATAACGTTTCCATTCGGAATGGTGGTCTCACACCAGGGCGGTACTGAGAGTATATTTCACTCTGGAACGTGATGCAAACACACTTTATATTATGTAACATATATTAACATTAGGTCCAATTATAACCCATTTTGTAAACAGAATCTTATTTGAAGCAAAAATTCCAGATGATTTAAAATGTAGTATTATCAGACCCATTTATAAAGGAGGTGATCACACCATTTTGGGTAATTATAGACCAATCAGTATTTTGCCATCACTCGAAAAAATTCTTGAAAAATACATTCAAATTAAATTAATAAAATATTTGGAAGATTTTTCTATTATTGATACTAACCAATATGGATTCCAAAAAAAAAGGGCACTGAAGTGCTACTTCAAAAGTTTGCCAGCTTGATAAATAATAATTTAAATAATAAACATCATGTATTAGTCTTATTTATAGATTATTCCAAGGCATTTGACACTATTAACCATAAAAAATTGTTGAAAATACTAGAAATCATAGGAATAAGAGGGAAACTTCTAAAGCTGTTTGAAAATTATTTGAACAACAGGTGCATGCAAATAAAGCTTTTGAACACTTTAAGTAAAAAAAGAAAAATCTTAGCAGGTGTTCCTCAAGGTTCCATATTAGGTCCTATTTTATATATAATTTATGTATCTTTTATTAAATTTATTTTTAAACATGTAAAACACTTTGTGTACGCGGATGATACTGCATTGGTGTTTTCTTGCAGTGATTTGCAATTATGTATTGAACTTTTACAAAAAGATTACATTGAACTTTTAAAATGGTCTCACGACTCTGGCCTAATCATAAATGCAAAAAAAACTAAATTGATACACATTAGATCACCCAATGCCAAGGTAAATACTATTATACCCGAAATTAAAACACACAATTCAGATTGCCTACATGTTGGTATCCCTGCGTTGTGTACATGTGAAAATATTGAACTGGTTAAAAAATATGTTTATTTAGGTGTTATTATTGATTGTTTTTTCAAATGGGATTTACAGATAAATAAAGTCTGTGAACGACTGAGATCTATTATTAGTAGATTATATAAATTAAAATTTTATGTTCCAATATGCACACTTCGAATAATTTATTTATCACTAGCTGAATCTATCATTAGGTATGGAATTACAGCTTGGGGATTTTCCTCTAAAACAAATATAAATCATGTTCAAGCAGTTCAAAATTCTCTTGTTAAATTATTAGCTCATAAAAGTTTATATGAACAAAGGCATAATGTTCCACACCTTTATCAAAATCTGAAAATCCTCTCGGTAAGAGCAATTATGTGGTATAAAATAATTTTTCAGCACATAAATAGCCCTATGTACATAAATAGACTGGAACACACTTACAATACTCGATTTACATTAAATGAAGGACTAATCGTACCAAAGCATGTAAACAAATATGGAAAAAGAACGCTAGACTACATGATACCAAATTGTTTAAATATGTTACCTGCAGAAATCAAAAAATGTACAAATATAAAAAGAAATTTTTTGTTGAAAAATTGGCTAGCTGAAAGAAATAGTTTGTACTAGACTCTAATACAAACTATTTCTAACTGCATACGCTTTAATTGTTTTTTGTTTTTATTTTTATTGTATTACACCTCTCATGATATGAATGTATACATTTGATATAATCTGTTTAAGTTAAAAGCACCCAATGACAAACTACTTTAAAGTAGTTTATTGGGACTTTTTGATTTTTGTATATTATTTTTGATATTTAATAAAAAAAAAATAAAAATAAAAAAAAATGTTTAATGTATTAATTGTGAAATAACACAAACAAATAAAAATTTATTTGCGCACGCCGGGTTTGACCGTCAGATTACGGGCTTCGGATTGCGAGTCGAGAGTCTTACCTCTCAACCACAGATGCTGTAATTAATTAATTAATTCACTACGAACGTGAAAACTTCACTAGAAAAGTAAGAAATATTTTGTGTTGTTTATTTATTTGTTAATTTATTTATTACACCTAATAGACGTTTACATTATAGTTTAATAGTTGAGTATCGCAGTTATTATAAATTCTTCAAAATTAAAACAATAGAGAAAACAAAATACAATGAAAAAAAAAATGTTACAACAAAAGCGTATAATAAAATAAGATACATTGGTAAAAATTATAAGAAGTCTCACATAAGTAGATATTCAAAATAAATAAAAGATTGCAAAAATTATAGATGTCTATTTGTCTCGATATATAAAAGAATTAAAATAAACAATATTTATATTGATTATTTTTAAGGTGAAATATATCCCCCATATCAGAATAAGTCGTGTAATCCTAAGGGGTTTTATAATATAAGGGGCATAACAACGGCCTAAATGTACCTTTTGAAACTCTCAAAACAAATCCAAGAGTCGTAAGGGCCTTATATACGGAAGACGCAAAAATTAAATCGACCTTCAAAACGCCATGTAACAAACAAATAATATACACTCGGACGCAAGAATAAATTATAGCGTATGGACGTGAAACCTTTATTAGAATAGTCAGCAATATACGGAAGACGTAACAATTAAATTAGAGTGAACGGACGTGAAACCTATATTAAAAGGAACCTTCAATATACAAAAAATATACACCCGGACGTGAGTATGTACGTGACGCTAGAAATGTATGAAAGTGTAATAAACATCGAAACCTGCATTATTATGAATATTAAAAAATATGATACTAGCGATTATCGTGAGTAAAACATAGTGCAATATTCACAAAAACAATCTAAAAAAAAGAACTAGAAGTGCTGGACGCCCAAAGACGGATTTACGCACGGACGCAATAAATGTTGTGGGACCTATATATATATATAGGGGCAACTGCTGTACCTGTGGACGGTTTTACCTATGGACACTATGCATATTTCACAAACTGTACAACCTAAAATTACAAAAAAAATATTAACATGTAGTAATTTTGTTATATGGCAACACTGACTAACGGCCATTTCTCTTCTGTCCCAACTTGGAAAGCGCAGCAAACTACAATATTTTTTTAATAAAAAGTTAGTTAATTACCATATTAAAACGGTTTTTCCTAATACCCGAATCACAAATTTCGATATGTATTTAGTTTTACTTGATAAATAACATATCATATACCCATTGACGATATTTAAACCTTCTTAGTAGATTATCTTAGCCATTATAACAATTTTAGCTTATAATGTCAAAATTGTACCTGTGGACAACACGATGATTGTACCTGTGGACTGTCCACAGGTACAATCAATATATCTTTTAAAGTTTAAGAATTTATTTTGTTTCTATTTCAAGTGCATATATAGTTATATAGTGCGTGTATGTACATTCCCTAAAGCACCACCCAGGAAGACAGAAAAACGAGGAAGAAAACCTTGTAGGACTAGAATACTGACACACACCCCCGAAAAAAATGAGATAATGAACGCATCTTTAAAAAAAAATCACAACAAAATAAAGGCTAATGTAAGGGGAGGAAAAAATAAAGCTTAAAGGGTTCAAAAGGTCCCAGCATCAAAGATAAAACATTAATTGATTTAGACAAGCCCAGCACCAGCAAGATTAAAAGAATAAGCGATGTTACGCTTGTTATATGCACAGTTTGTAGACAATATGAAAACAAAATTAACATCCTGACATGTAACTTATGCCAAAGTTATTACCACTCTAAGGACGGGTTGTTTCGGAGAATTTGAACAATTCATCAAATTTCAACGTTCATTTTCGGGTTCTGTGAAAATCCTATTCAAGTTCTGTTATTATATCATTGTAGGCTAATTGCTTGACAAAACTGAAATTAAAACAGAACTTGAAAAAATCTTTCACAGAACTTGTAAATGAACGTTGAAATTTGATGAATTGTTCAAATTCTCCGAAACAATTCATCAAATTTCAACATTCATTTATGGGATCTGTGAAAGTCCAATTCAAGTTCTGTTAGTATATCATTATAGGCTAGTTGCTTGACAAAACTGAAAAAAACAGAAAAACAGAAAAAATCTTTCACAGAACTTGAAAATGAACGTTGAAATTTGATGAATTGTTCAAATACTCCGAAACAACCCGTCCTAAGTGTGTTTCACTCTAAGTGCACACAAGAGAATTATTCAGATTCTGATGACGAGAATTCTTTCATATGCCAGAGATTCTTTATACTATCTGAAGATACTGATGGAGATCGGGATAGTATTGATTCGGAAGAGTTATACAGAGCTGCGTGTGATGCTAATAAATAAGACTATTTAACGGAATGCACACCATTAAAATGTTATTATTATTACTTGTTAAGTTAAGACGGTTTCTTTCTTATATTTCTTTATTTTTTGTTTATTTATATTATTACTGTCCACAAGTACAAACGCGTCCACAGGTACAATGATGTGTGTCCATAGGTACATTGGGTAGTTGTACCTATGGACAAATATGCCGTTTTTTTATAAATGTTAATAACTCGACACTGAAGTGGTTAAAATAAATTATTAATAGTAATTATTGTGTCTTAACTATTTCTTTTCCAAATAAAAAAATAATCTAATTAAAATGTTACACCCAAAAAATTAAAAATATTGTTTTATTGAAAAATCGGGATTTTGTCCACAGGTACAGCAGTTGCCCCTATATTTTATATTCTGCACATGGAAAATACATTCAGTACGAGGTATCTATACAGGGTGTCAAGGGACGTACTTGACTTACTTTAAGAGGAAGCTACAAGCCAAAAATGTGTATATTCTTGGTATACCTTATATTGTATGTAATAGGTATTAAAATCGCTTGACAAACGGAGTCTCGAAACGTTCGATTTCAAGCACAAAACTGGTTTTTATTTATTTTGTAAATAATTTTATAAGAAAGAAAAAAGTTAATCAAGTGAAACTGTCACAGATTATATTAGCTATAATACTGTGTTTTTAAAAAGTTGTTTCCTTTTGCGTTCATACATTTCTGTTGAAAAAATATTTCTTTAGTAGTTTACAAATATATTTTTTATTGAGTTTTTAAAATTTTTTTATTTGTATTCTACTCAAGCGAAAACGATAGGAAAACCTTCAATAAAGCAAATTTTTTGGTATTCATAATGCACCTACAACAATTCGGTGTAAAGATTAATCAAAACCGTGATTTGGCATTAAGCTTCGTCTACCAGTGACGCTGACATTATTACGAGTCAAAATTGTAATGAAAATTTTGGTCTCCCGTGACATTTTTGTTGGTTTTTTTTACAACAAAAACTGATAAAATTAGTAGGAATTGGACAACTGGGGTGGACGTCGGGCTTTAGGCAGTTGCTGAGTAAATCAGTGACTAAGAACATAAAAAAGTTTTAGAGCAAACAAAAAAGTTAATTTTTAAAAAATAGTCACCGCAAAACAATATTTCATTTACATTTTTTTACTCCAAATAATGTCAGGAATCACCTATTAAAGTAATAATAATAATAATAATTGGATAATTTGTAGAGCGCCGTTTTTGTGAAAAATCACCTCAAGGGCGCTGTACAATTTGTTTCCTAGGATCTAAATTTGTTATTTAGACCAACTGTGCCAACACGAGGTTCGTCATCCGTTCAGGTATGTGTCTGCCGCCAATATAGCGCTGACATGTGTCTGCTGCCAATAAAGAGCGCTGACACAACATCCTCACATAGATAACAAACCTTGGCAGCACCGCTGTGACGTTCGACGAAGACAGAAGATGGAGACTCTCTAGAAATCGAACCCAAGACACACAGGGACAACATCGTCATCCACTCAACTATTATTATACCTCGTATTATTTGTGGATATCATATTTCAAATGCATAATTAACAATATTATCTTGCAACTAATGATCACAAAGTTCTAAATAATCGGTTTGTAACCTAGAAAGTGTCTCGGCTAAACATGTCCGATTTTATTTATTTATATGGGATACCTATTGACTTTTTCTAAAAGTACAAATGAACATTCAATTTTTATTTTAAAGCTTTGATTATATAAATGTCTAGATTGAGCGTTCGAGCGACGAAACGCCAAAAAAAATATCAGCCAACTGTTGGCTGATAAACTCGTTCAGTCCGCTCAGTTGCGAAACTATCGCTGTGCGGCAAACACGTGTTGTGTGACATTTGAAAATGACGATTTGCGCTACAACAGTGTGCAGAAATTACAAAGGACGATTGAAAATAACTAAAAATGTTACCTATCATAGGTAAGTTACCTTTTCAAAGCCATATAATAACCTTTTAGTTAAAGAAACAATTCAGTTTTAATAGTGTAATTTAGTCTTACGATCGTCTTGACAACGCCATATTTTGACGCATTGTTTACAGGGTTGCCTGTTCTTCAAATTAAAATACCCACATAAGGTAAAAATTGCAAGGCGCAAATGACGCCGTTCTATTTAAAAAGAACATTAACTTTAAATTCAGTAAATTTAAATGATTCATCTCTCCAAGAAATATAAGAATCCAGTAAATAAAAAAAAATCCCATGAGTGCGTTGTTAATTTTAAAATAGTTTTAATAATTACCCAATGTACAATATATATAATAATATTATAAGTGTGAAAGTTTGTCTTTATGTTTAAGTGTTTGTAAATTCTTCGCGTTGACACTATATTAAAAAAAGTTATGAATTCTAAATTTGTTTATCTTGTTAGGGTCCGGTAGGTGATTGTCAATGTCGATTCAGTACTCGGTATAATTTCTGTATATAGTTTATTTATCGGTATTACGTTACAGGAATGCACGGACAGCGATACTGTCTGGTCCGGCTACAATGTTCACTCTGGTGCTTCTTCTCTATATTTCTCTTATATAATAAATAATTATCTAATATTAGAACTAACAAATATTGTTCTTATAACTATGTACTTATTGATTAATAGGGTCCAATTAGGTTTATTGCAATCTCTATGTATTTATTGATTACTAGGTTCCAACTAACTAGTTGTTACAAATATTTACTTATTATTAATAGGGTCCAACTGATTGTTGTTACAACTACGCATGCACAAGAGAATTGATAACAAATGATAGCATGGGTTGCATTGGTACATAACATCTTCCCCCTTAGAAGAATTGTCGACCTTGACAATCTTTCCTTACTTCACTGTCGATGTAAGTCGCGTATGTCGACCACTGACTGAAGCGTCGTTGTCGTCTTCTAGTGTTACAACAAGTGTAGGTACCTCTGGAGTGTCTGAATTATGTCACGTACATACCCTTCTGAGAAACTACCGGTATGAATTATAAAGTTGTTAGACAAAATAGGATTAATTATAATTATTAGCGTTTAGTCCCTGAATATTCAGTGCTTCCCAACCATCCCTTACCTCAATAAAAAATCATTGTCTATTTTGTTTTTCGAAAACATATTCCGCATTGAGCGATTCAATAACCTTTTTTTGTTAATTCTTTCGATAATACCATTGTTTAAACGATTTTATGTCTTTTTATTATGTTTTTAACGTGAAAACTATTAATAAAAGAACCACCGATTTCCAGTTTTCCAAAATGACTAGACACATACTTTTCAACTTTATATTTTCAACTTTATATTTTCAACTAAAACTTCAAATTATCATTACTCACGAAATGCAAATTTCCAAACAGAAGGACAAACTTTGTGAATAATAATAGCTGCAAACGTACCTGACATGGTATAATAGTTGTCACAAGTTATCCCATTCCTCTTAGGGATTTCACCGCCTGTCTCCAAGGCTCTAGACCAGCGATTCCCAACCTGGGAAGTATCGCCCACCACTGGCACCAATGGGTGATTTGTAGTGTTGAATTTATCTGGCAATGGATGTTTGATTTTTTTGTTTTTATTTTTGTATACTTTATTTATTTTCATTTCTTTACACATATAATACAAAATAACAAATAGTATATAATAATATTAATTATAATAATATTATATATAATTACAAATAGTATAAACAAGAAATGAAAACCCACTAAGGCACTGCCTGAGTATGGGTAGTACGTATAAAAACGATTACTATATTTCCAAGTACCTAAAGTATAAAATACGTAAGTAGAATAAGTGAAAAAGTTTTTTTGTTTTTAGTTATTATAAAAAGTAAAGAAAAAACATAATGTACTACAGTTTAGAAAATGACAGCAAGTGAGTTGTAGAAGGATAGATAAATTTATAGAAAAGGCGTTTCAATATCTGCATCATTCAGCCATAATTTTACGTCTTTTACATATTTTATTTATCATTTGAGTTTGATGTGGTAGAAGGTTAAATTTACTAGAACTAATGAAACTGCTGTGTGTCTGCATTAATTTTTATTGGTTTGGGGGGAGTAAAATATATTATTTATTCTTTTGCTCATTCTGTTTTCATTTATTTTGAAATTATTTTTGTTTTTAAATACATATTTCATTGTTTGTAATATAAATTATTTACGAATATTAAATAACTTTGTATAGTGAGAATGTTTTATTTTTGTTATTGAATACAAATATAGGATTACAGCGACATAGGAAGCCGTAATTCATTTTCAAAAGAAAGGCAGGTACACTGTATGTCCAATGTCCAAAAATACTAAAATCTGATTTGGGAAAAAAAGGCTGATGCAATATTTTACCTTGGGACAGCCGTTATTAAGCAAATTAATTCTGGGGGGAGGGCGTCGAAAGAATATGCTTGAAATGTGATCAATGGTCTCGAAAAGATTGAAAACCTCTGTTCTAGACTCTGGGATCACAGGAAACTGCTTGGTAATCCTATCTGACGGTATGGCACTGTTAGATGTAAATATTGTAAATAGGGACACGCTCTCAATTTGTCAGTTTGCATTTGTGTCACCGTGTTACTGCCACCAAACCTGTACGTCATTCTAAATGTGCATACTTAAACTTAATATATTTATTATATGTAACGATTGGGCTACATTTACAATAATACATATTGTTTGATAGTAGAAATTTTATTCTCCGATGAACAACTTCAATTATTTATTTTCAGTTCAGTAAGGATTTTTTAAAAGTATTTTGGTGTATTTTTGAACTTAATTGCCGTGCTTTCAATTTTTTTTTTAAATCTGTTTTAAATACATTTATAAATCTAAAATAAAACATAGCATTGCAAGTAATTAATACACGCCTACCTATCAAATTGATAATTATAGCAGACAATGTACCCTTAGCATAAAAACCAACATTATATGTTTTTGTTGAATCGAGGGTTAAATTTCCAGTACAAAACTGTGTTTGCGAAATTCACATGGGACGGAGACTTACGATGCCAGGCAAGTGTAAAAAAGACCAGGCTATTGGGCTAAACGGAACATTTGCTTACATTCGGAGTTGTAAGGAAGGCGCTTCTAGTTTTCAGACAAATCCAGGACATTGTAAAATGTTGTAACTATTTAAAATATTGCGCACAAATGTAATGCCTTTCAGTAGCTGCCGCTAATGTGTCACGCTGGCTTAACGGGAACAAAAGTTAGTTCTCCTTACTTATAAAATTGTGGATAATGCTTTGATTTATAATTAACTTAACTCGTTAACTGACTAACTAACCATTACGCCGTTTCCCGGGGTAGGTAGAGAGCACGGACTGTGAAACAACTCGGTCTTGGCACACACTCCTTGCCTCATTCACATTCATACACCATCTTACGTACTCTTTTATTATTCTGACTCGTGGTGTAGCGAAATTCAAGTACGAGTATATGGTTTATTTGAGTCATGGCAATCCTCGGGCATCTTTATTTATTCTACCATTCAAATTTGTGTTATATATTATATTATCATTAAAATCCTTTCATCATTCATTTGCTCTACATGCCTTCATGGTTCATCGTATTACTTTATGGGAAATTGAATTTAAAAAAAGGAAATAATAAAATATCGTTGATTGGATTTGGAGAGTAAGACGCCGCTTTCTATTTAGTCCTAAAATAAAAGACAGCAATGTGGAATGAAATTGTAATGAGAATTTGAAAGGAAAACTTTAAGTGTTTAGAATGTTTATTGTGATAGTTTTCTGTTAGTTCTCTGAAGAGGGTCGCGGTTCTTAGAAGTTTAGAAACACTTTTTATCTGTATTCTATTTGGGGAAATTTGTGACGCCAAAGGAAATGGGTAGGGGATTAGAGGAAGAAGATGCGGTAACTAAATAAAGTGAAAGGCTTTAGAAATATATCTACCACATAAAATTTCCAATCGTTAGCAAACGTGCTGAAGCAATATCCTTAACACAAAATGTAACAGTGTGCAGATACAGATATTATCAACAGTCAAAATGGAGGTCATATTAAAATTGCTTTGAATACAACTATCAAAGTTACCTTGTATAAGATGCAGTTTTGCGAGTTTATCGAGTTTTGAAGGAAGTTTTGTCAAAAAATCCGTTACTTTAATACTTTTTCATTGAGTAAATTGTATATTTTTAACTTGATCTCTTGAAAGTCTACTTACGTTATGTGTTTTACAATAACCTTTAACCTGAAATTATTTTCGTTACAGTATCATTATTTTATCCACTGGAGTGATTGGTGTCAAATATATACATTTACCATATTATTTAATTAATACCATCCCTCAAAATATTAATATAAAAACACATGTAACTGCTTTTGCTTTTAGAATTCGCCGTTTATCCCATATTTTCAGGTTTTATAAATATGGTACATTATGACAAGCGATCTCTCAAAACGTGTTTTAAAAATGGCAAAATATGCCAAAAAACACTCCAGTGGTTATATTTAAAAGTGTGCAGGTCGTAGTCGGGCTATGAGAGATTATTTACAACATCATTTCGAAGAAAAAGGCAAAATAAAAAAAATATGCACGTTTGCTACGCACCTCTACTAAACTATATAAAAAGATGTATCTAATATTGCAGTCTCTATGAGACCTTCCAAGGGTTTAATGTCATTACAAACAACGTTTTGATTCTGAACGATTGTCTCAACAAAGAAATCATAAAACTATTTTCTGAATGCCCAAGGCAGTGAAAATAACATTTAACAACACATACATTTTCAAACAAAAAGGCCTTGTTAAAATAAATGTTCGTAACGTTTTTAGTAACTGTTTTCATTCAGTTAGCGCGGGGCTTGCCGCCTTAATTAAACGGCGGCATTTTGTTAAAAATTTCACTCAATTTGTAACATCTACCTCTATAGCGAGCTTTCTAGCTTTTGCCAACTAGGCCCCGCGAGTGGAGAGTAATTAACTTCACGTTGTTATTACGTTTACTCTCAACATGTGCGCGTACAATGCAAGAAGTGTTGGGAAAAGCAATTCGGACTCAGCTTTATGAATTAGATAATTTTATTTACGTAATTGTAAAAAGCATTCACTTTGTGGCTCATCATAATTTACAATAAAAACACATAAATTTGTTTTTGACCACTATAGTTTTATTTTCACTCTACCGGTTTCTTAAGAGTGAAAATAAAACTATAGTGGTCAAAAACAAATTTATGTCTTTTTATTGTAAATTTTATTTACTGTTGTTTTATTTCGTGTATCTTACAATCTGTCAGGTTATTGTTGAACACACAAACTGTCTTGTGGAGAAGTCTTGTATTTACATAAGGTTAACATTGAGATCTCGTCATGAGACTATTTCTATGTGAAAACACAAGATAGACGTAATATTAATTATTGTTCTCATTAGATCTTATCAGTGCGTCATGGAAAAATATAACTCTTCAATTTGTCTACTGACTCTGTCTGTTTTAATACATGGCAAAATCTTATTAATTAAACAGATGTATCAATCTTGTGTATATATTTTATAAACTCATTTTTACAATTTAGATTTATGGGTGTTAGGTGGGGTACTATATTTATAGGAACGCTTACAAAGATACTTTTAAGTATATTTACAATCATTTAACAGTCACAATTAAATTTTGAAATTAAAAATGAAAAGTTATTTTTGTTCCACGTACCTACGCGCTATTCAATGTTTCAACCAATCGTGAAAATTAAAATAAAACTATTTAACGTGAGCAATTTTAATTTTATTTTTGTGTATATAACAGTTTTTGGTAAAATGAACATATTAATTGAACACACACTAGGCAATTGATAATCAATGAAATGTAACAAAATTAGCCTTTTTCGGTTGGGATAAATTTCATTCATCGATACATTTGACATTTTCGGAAACACTCATTCACGTCATTGCAAAATTGAAAGATTTTGTTGTATAACGAAAGAGATTTGGCCGCATCAATTCGAGTCTCAGAATAAGATTGCAATCTTAACTTCTTACTTTTCGCAATAAAAGTATCTATCGATCTGCAACAAAACTATTTATATACAGGGTAAAGGGAATTAAATATTTCAGACTTTAAGCGATTGACACAAGGCTAGATTTTAGTCATACTTAGCCACACGTTTTTAAAACTTGTGATTTTGTACTGAGTACTAACTGAAAGAAAAAGCTCTCTCCACATAACACGTTTTAGATCGATCACTTACACGCTTTTATCAAGCTGGCATTCTCCATTCTCCTGCACACAGGATCGTTTATGGTAATAATTCTAAGCGGCTAGCGGCTAGCGGCTAGTGTGTAGGACGGAAAGGTTATCTCTTGACGAGGATTCAAAGAACATCTCTTCAGCGCGTATCAGCGGTTAGTTAAGTGGGTATTTTGAGAGTTTGAGTGAAGTGGAGGACATTAGAACTTGAAATGTGTCGGGATTAAGGTTAAGGGAGTGTTGTCAGACCGTAAATAATCATTGTTGATAAAATAACGATACTCTTTTCAATAGCCTACGATCAGAAGGAACGTTTCAGTCTAACTTAATATTTCAGTCAGAGGTAAGGTTTTGGTCAAAAGTAACTTTTCATGTCAGACGTAATTTTTCGGTCTGAAGTAGCGTTTCGGTCAGACGTAATATTTCGGTCAGAAGTAACTTTTCGGTCTGAAGTAGCGTTTCGGTCAGACGTAATATTTCGGTCAGAAGTAATTTTTCGGTCTGAAGTAGCGTTTCGGTCAGACGTAATATTTCGGTCAGAAGTAACTTTTCGGTCAGAAGCAGCGTTTCAGTCAGAAGTAACGTTTTAGTCAGAAGTAAATTTTCAGCCAGACGAAAAATTTCATTCAGAAGTAACGTTTTAGTCGTTTTATTTTAAGGCAATCATAATCAATCAATATTTAACAGACAATCCCCAGAAGTGTGGTCTGTGCCAATTTAAAAGAAACTGATGTCGACAGTCCAAGATTGATTTTTAGACCAGTGGTGGGAAACCTGCTACTTTTTGGTGCGGCCCGCGAGCACTTTTGGTACGGCCCGCTGACCATAAAAAAAGAGTATAAAAATTAATTTCAGAACGCGAGGACGCAGTTTTCTTTCACGGTGTTTCAGATATATTTTAAGACATTATTACAAAACTCAGAGAAAGGTATAACATAGATGACCGGTACTTACGTATGCACCTACGTTACTTGAAAGCATTTTAGACATTTAAATGGCGATCTTACATACTTTTGTAATTTTATTATTTTAATAATAAGATATTAAATGCATAACGATGAATTATGACTGTAATGCTAATTAAACTGGAGACTCGCTTACAGATAAATTACAGTTGATGGATTTATCTGCAGACGCATTTAAAAAGTAAACCATTCTCTTATGTGAAGTTTAAGTTTGCGCAGTTTTAAAATTCTAGTTGCGGACTATGTGTTGCAAAAATCGGAGGAAAACATTTTCGTGTTTTTGGTGGATTTTTTAATAAAGTTGGGAACTCGCCCAAAGTGTCTTTAGTTAAACCAGTTTTGTGTTCAGAACGCAATGATAAAATCCCAGTGTGAATAATTCATCTGCTGATTGATCATGTGCTAACATAACCGTTTTCAAAGTAGAGTTATAGAATCCAAGATGCCGACCGTGTGCTGCGAACATTTGAGGAAACCATTTTTATATGCTTAAAAATTCCAATTGCTGACGCATTTCGAAAGAAACCGTTCGCATTATCCAAGTGGAGTTTGAATTCTAGTTTCATACCATAATACTGCAAAATTTGCTTGTTCCGCATTTAACGATTATTTAAGCCCGTGGATTATTTGACGTGGAGTTATTCCTAAGTTTAAAACAGTCTTGTGTTTTGAACAAAACTTAAAATTCAATTTCCGGACTGCGGAGGAAACTACAAAGATCCGTATGGCCCCCGACGACGAAAAGTAGGCCGCAAACAGGAAAAAAAATGATAAACGGAAATTTATAATCAATTTCAATAAAATTTTCGTATATTGTAGCTTACTGCACAATACATTTCCAGTTTGTATGTCCTATTTCAAATTGAACTTGAAATGCTTTCTTCTACAAAAAAGTTAAAGGTTTTGAAGTCACCTATTACAAAAAACTAATAAAAAGTTAGATAATGTTACGCCTCTTCCTTAAATATCTTTTAGATTAAATTAGTTTTCCATTCTTATCATCTCAAATCAGTCACAATAAGTTATATTTGCGCCGAGGTAATAGAAGATCGTATAAAAAATTCAATCAGGGAGAATGTTTAGTCAGCAAATAGCATTTTGGGACTTCGTTAAATTCCGTATTTACTTGGCAGAATTCACAATCAGAGTAATCTCATCTTAAGTACTGTAACGCAACCGCCATAACGCCAAAATATAACAAAATTACTAAAACAAGTAGTCACTGAAAATAAGTATGTTACTGGAGCTAATAAGCAAAATGCATACATTTATGTAATGTATGAAAATATTTCAACAAAAGGATAAGGAAGACAATATTAGTGATTTCTAAACGAAAATTTGAAACAGAAAAATCAGAAAAGGAAACGGTCACATCTGGGACTCGAACCCAGGACCCTTGTCTTTCCGGGACAGTGCTCTACCGACTGAGCTAATGGGACCCTATTCCCCTCGGTCACTTTAAACTAGAAATTTTTTACTAATATTGTCTTCAATATTTAAATATTACATTATGAGGTTTTACTCAATACAGTTATTCCGAAAAATAAATATTCATTCTAGACTTGCAGAAAAGTCAACAGATGTCGCACATTAAAAATAAAAAATAAGATAGGTTTATCTAAAAAGACGCTGTCTGGATTGCATTTAGTTGAGTTGAATCTTGCGATCATACATAAAGATAGTTGCCAATAAAAATATAAATAAATTATTCGAAGTATGATACAGTTAAAAGTGACCGAGGGGAATAGGGTCCCATTAGCTCAGTCGGTAGAGCACTGTCCCGGAAAGACAAGGGTCCTGGGTTCGAGTCCCAGATGTGACCGTTTCCTTTTCTGATTTTTCTGTTTCAGATTTTAGTTTAGAAATCACTAATATTGTCTTCAATATTTAAATATTACAATTTGAGGTTTTACTCAATACAGTTATTCCGAAAAATAAAAAAAGGATAAGGATTTATATCTAACTAGCTGAGGTGTACCCGGCGTTGATCGAGGATTTATGAATGGCTTAGGGTAAAGTTTTTGATGTTGTGAATTCTAGAGTACCTACCTGTCAACTGGGTGTATTTTTAAAAGTAGAAATACGATCGATAATTGTATTAAAATAAGTATTTATTTCACTTGATCATGCCATGTCTTCCTCGGGCGTCCTAGATTTCTTCAACCATTCACTAACAAGTCATAGATTGTCTTCAAACATCTTTCTTCGTTTGTAACGTACGCCTCATTTTCCACAAATAATATTTGTGTCTTTTTTACCATTCGATTCATGTAAAATCATCAAATCCACATTTATGCTGTTAAAAACCAAATTATATCGACTATAATTCGATAAAATAACACAATTATTTTATTTAAAACAACGATTTTTTTATTAATTTATTGACCAACCGGTTTCGTTTATCCCAAACATCATCAGGGTGCAAATTAATACAAGATCAAATATCATCAGGGTGCAAATTGAGCTAAACGAAACCGGTCGGTCAATAAATTAATAAAAAATCGTGGTTTTTAAACAAAATAATTGTTTTATTTTATTAAATATGTCAAACCACAGAATGATTGCTTTCTACAATAATGACTATAATTCGACTCGATATCTAAGTCATCCTCGGGCGTCCCCGACTTTCTCTAACATTAACTATTTTATACCACATTGTTACTTTAAAAAATCTACACTATTTAGAATTTAATTTGACTCCGTATCATGAGATGCAAGGCCCATGTAAGCGTAAGGAGTAAGGTCAAGAAAGTTAGAATTAAATAATAGAAATTCAAATAGACAAACTTCAATCAGTGTTTAATGCAGCAGCACGGCTCATAACCGGGGTTTCAAAATATTCGCACATTTCAGAACACCTTCGTAACCTTCACTGGCTCAAGTGCCCTGAAAAAATCCAGTACAAACTGTGCTGGATGGTGTTTAAATCCATCAATGAAATGGCCCCACCCTACATCTCTGAACTATGCGTCCCGGAAAACACTGGTCTGAGGCAGTCAACTCTTAGATCAGCAACATCATCAGCTGTAGGCAGACTGATAGAACCTAAGCGCAACCCAAATACTAAGTTTGGTGATCGCGCTTTCGGAGTATCTGGGCCGAAGGCTTGGAATAAACTCCCTCCGGAACTAAGATCCATAACAAGTCCAACAGAATTAAGGTTTAAACTAAAAAAAATATACCATCTGTGAGAAAGTCCAGTTATATCCAATTTTCTAATTATGTCCTAAATCCTGTATCTAAATTTTGCTAGTAAACAATTAGATAATTTTAATTAAGTTTTAATCTCAAGTGACCTACCAGGTAAGTATTGTACTTTATATTATCTCCATAAATAGTTAGTAATCACATAGATCACTGTAAAAATGTATTATAAATTTGTACAGCGCCCTTTAGAAGATTTTGCAAAAAAACGGCTCAATACAAGACATCCAATTATTATTATTTTATTAGATGTATTTAAGAATACAGGTTTGTTGCCACTTTACTTTGCTATAAAAGCCTTCTTTTCATTTTTTACGCCGGCTTAATCGTAAAAACAACTTTAGTAAACTTTAATAAACTTTCAAACTGCATTTTCAAGGTATTTTAAATGAATTGTAAGTTATTTTATAGTCCTGCATTCTCACCCAGCAATTGCCTTTCGGTGAAATTATCATTTACATTATTATTTAGATATAATATTTACAGCTACGTTTGTAATAATAATTGAAACCGCATGATATTACATGATATAGTTTGTATCTAATAAAAATTCTAGAAATAAGAAATGACTTTCCATTACTTATTTGCAAAGAAAAACTGTTCATAAATAAATCTTTACTATAAAGCATCTTCATAATTTAATTCACAACTTACCATAGTTTGTGAAAAAAATATGTTTGCAGAAATATGCGTAGGTGGAATGTACAACAAAAAAGATTTTTCCTCATAAAGTTGCTTTAGGCATTGTATAATTTTTCATCTTGCAAGAAACGAATCACTATTTATGATATTATTCGATGGTTTTTGGTGTACCTCATCCCAAAATCAGACCCAATTATCTTATTGTAAGTATGTTATCTTTCGGAGTAGATGAAAACTCCTCCTAGAAAAATAGTACAGCATGTAAGATTATTCCCATACAAAAAGCATTGGTTTTCACCGCACGGGACCATGAATAATGTATCGAAGACCGTTGACTTTTAGGATGAGGAATAAATTACCGTCTTTAGATTTTCTATTTATTTGGGAATATTGGTTTTGGACGGGACTTTGTGGAAATCCCGTCTCAAATGTCAAACTTTGAATTCCTTGTGACTTTTGACCGACACTTCTATAATGCCGTTTTAACCAACTCGTTGTGTTTTCTAGTATTTTCTACAGATTTTTCTGGAATATCATGAATTATAATTGATAAGACTCTCCCATTTATTTTCTCAGGAATGTTTTACCATACTATACCTATATTGAAATTCAGATGTTTAATATATTTCCAATATTGTAAAATTGAATATAGAAATATATATAAATAGCGTTAGATTTAGTAAGCAGCGTTTCCTTTTTATGTGACACCTCACAAGAGCGCCCCTGTTGACACAGTGTAAAGGCAAGGGAGCTATGTCGCCATTCGGTTGGGCAGCTTTGTGAGGCGGATTAAGGAAGGGACTGCAAGGAGGGATTAATTAATGCGGGTTTAGAAGAAGCCCGAATTATATGAACGATGAAAAACAGATGCCGGTAGATCGTTCTACATAAAACGAGTCGAAAAAGCGGCCCGTTCTCATGAAGCTGACATCCAGTTAAATTGATTTTTACACCTGTTCTACAATATTCTATTATTAATCGAAGAAAGCTTAATGACATGACAATTAAGTTATTTCGTTGCACAGAATCACAATGAATAAATTAATTATTTATACCAAAGGCGCGCGGGGAGATCTCGCTGTCTTCGACCCTTCAAACATTTGCATTTTGTTGAAATGAGTGAAATGATGCAACTACTACCATCGTGTCAAAAGGATTAAAACTAACTAATGAATCATTCAATTATTACTCTGCCTACCCGCTAGATTCAGATTACGAAAGACAACAAAATACAAACATGAAAACAACTACAAATAAATTCGACGATCTGATTCTACTACACTTTGTTCTACACAAAATTCTCATTTCTGAGCACAAACTGCCTCCTGTTTTATATTATGTTTTAGTTTTAATATTCTTGTTTTGTCCTGTCCTGCTGTTATTTTTTTTCTAAGTTTTGTCATCACTTTGTATAAACAGCGTATTTACTGTTATAATATTAAATCTGTATTGGGTAAGGCACACTGTAGGAATAATTTTAAAAACCACTAAGTTTGTTATACGAGTAGTTAAGCGCACTTGAAGTGAAATGACACTAAACTGCGCTATATAAATGCCATGTTATTATTATTATTTGTACGAGATTGAAAATGGTATCATTTTAGTAAAAGCGTCAATATAAAAGTAGCATAGTTCACCACAAAGAATAATGTTTAGAATACATTATTAAAATTTCTTAGAAAAAAATATTCTGATGTACCATTCCATTTCATCTGTCAAAAACATTATTTTCTTTATAAATTGTTGACTTTATGTTTTAAACTGATTTAATTCTGAATCGTAAATTATATCTCTCCGATTTTTTTGCTAAACCGTTTAAGGTTTCTTTTTGCAAATTTCTTTCTTCTCGTAATTTATTTTAAGGGCGTCTCATCACTTCGCCTGTGTGGCAGTTCATTCTAATATCAATCTTGCTTGAGATCTAAATCCGCGTCTACTTTTTTTACATTACCCGTACGTTCCATTTATTTTATATACGGAAAAAATATTATTTCTTGTTGAACAGTAGGTCCTCTTCTAAAAAATCTGAAGAATAACATGTTAAAATTATTTTTCTTGATACCTATCGCACAAGTGTTCCCGTTCCACCTTTCCAAAACATAATTGTAAAACTTATGCAGTGGTGGTTCGTGCAATGAGGCAGGGAAGGCTGTGCCCCCTAAAAAATATGGGAAAAGGGGAAATAGATACGCTTATCTATATATCGAAAATTTCAATTTAACATTACCAATTTGTATATTGCACAAGCTCTAAAGTAATTTCAATTAAAATATTACCCTGTTTTCGTATATTGGTAAATGTATGTAACTCATCATATTAGCGTGACGCGGCCGGCCACACATGAATTTCAGCTATATTTTCCGCTACAATAAATAAATAAACCCGCTGCCGCGGTTTCAAAACTTCAACGTTTTTTTTTAATAACAAAGTGCACCACTTTCGTTTACAACAATTCTAAACCGTACAGTAATTACGATAATAATACAGATATGCTATTGAGGTAGAGATGAGACCCGCCTCCAAGAGCCACTGGTTTCATGAAGGCGGAGGAGGAAGGGAAGTCAGATGGGACTGTAACTAACATAGTCGCGTTTATTATAGTTTGAGGCGCGCCTCAATCGACAAACACTTCCGAAGTATTCGAAGAATTCGTAATTTAAATTAGCTCTAGTGACAATTTTTTTTTGTTTTGTGATGTGTGATGTACGTTGCAGTACCTATGGGGTACAGTTATTATTTAGATTAAGTTAGTATGGCAATTTCGCAGAGGACAGGGTCTATCTTGTGTTTGTGTCTAGTAATTAACACGATCATGTTTGTACATAATTATTATGGTTTGATGTAGGTTTTTTTAATACACGGTTTTTTAAATGCTTTTCGACTACCACCCTAGGAATATTCTCGTATTATGGTAGTCAAATGGATTTTGGTTCTGAATAGTGGTTAACTCCTCGAACCTAGATAAAATAATATCATTTCGTCAAGTATTCCCACCTGACTTCACTATAAAATAGATTCCCTGCTTTTGAACGTATTATAAAATGAAATATTGTTTATGAAAGCAGATAAAAGATTCTTCAAGATTATATGATAACGGACATGAGCAATTAACTTTCAAATTTTTAACGTTTTCGTTTTATTTTTAATTTTTACGTGGCATAACCGATAGTTTTTTGTTTGTAAACGATTGGAAGCCATCGAACAGGACTCAAAACACCAAACAGATGTGTGAAAGAATTTGATCGAGTTATTCATGATACTAGGTCTCTGTGACTAGAATTTTATAACCGCACTTCAAACAGACTTTCGCCTCGGAACAGACTTTGTCTAGTGAGGCGGGTAAAAGAAAAGAAAACAATGTAAACAACCATGAAATTAAATAAACGCCGGGGTTGCCGGCACTGAAACTGAAAAACTGAAAAACACGAGAATGGTTTCCTTCGAATTGCGCAAGCGGACAAATCCAAAACAAGAATTTTATCGTTACGTTTTGAACACAAAACTGGTTTCAAGAATGAATCTGTATTCACGAGTCCCAATTTTCATTAAAACTTTACTCAAAACACTAAAATTTCATGAGGAATGCTAATGATTATAGAAAAATTAGGCAAACCTTGACCGGATAAAACTGTTTTGGTTTTCATGTGAATTCCCAAGTCAGTTTCAGTACCAACTGCTACAAACCGTCTGAAGCCAGTGAGAATATGGCTTTCCGAATTGTGGTATGTTTTGTGGCTGAATGTAGAGAGTAGAGGGGAACTTGGCTATTCAGATCTGGTCACCAAACACGGCTTAAGCCATTTCAAGAAACGTTTCAATTCTGAGTGATGGTCTTATACCAGAGTATTGAGAGTAGTGAGAGTATTTTCCACTTTGGAACGTACTTAAATAAATTTTACAATACATTATGTACCTATATATTGACGAAAAATGGCAATTGCAATAATGCCTTGGCAAAAATGGAGGTCTAAGCTAGCAGACGAATTGAACCCACGACGCCTAGGTGGGAATCCTATGCGTTTGTTTACTACTGACCGCTCTATTGAATTAAATCCAATATTATAATGCTTTTTAAGCAACACACTATTTTTAAATGCATCTATCGGGCGTGATTTATACGCGCGTCATTTATACGGGCGGTCCATTTGATAGATTCCCCTCTCAACAGGCGGATTGCAATCTTTAGAGCACAGGTTTCAGGTTGGTATTTTGTTCTTTTCTATGGGTATTACAATGGAAGATGCTCCAAAGAACTAGCGTAATCGATTCGGAGCATATCTAATCTGAAACACGCCAAACTCACGCCCTACATATTTACACGTTTGACATTTGTCACATGAGAAAGAGTCGCTTCCACGACGAGTTCTTGAGTTCAACAACTCGGCTCTGGAACGACTTCCCTCCTACAACTTCACTCCTTCCTCTCCTTAAAAAGACCCTCCACACAGCATCCCCAGAGTTGACATAGGCCTCAAGGGAAATAATTTTCCTCGGGGCCTCCTCCTGGAGTTAATATAAAAAAAAAAAAAATGTATTCCGAAAATATAAATACACTAAGAAATACCTATTTTCGTTTGTTTTCCATTGGCAAAATATCTCATTTCGCATTCTACCAATTCAAAAAATAATAATAGTAAGCGATCTTTTTTACGTTTCCGGGTACTGTAAAATGGGGTGACTAACTCAATTTTTAACTTAATAAAAAAAAATAATAAATAAAAAAATTTCAAAAAAATTTTATGTAATATATTATATTTACAGCACTATCTAAATGCATTAAAAAATCTGTCTTTAAGGAGTCAAAAATACATTTAAAAACGATCCTAGTAAGCTTTCGGAGTGGGGCAATTCTAATATATATTATGATTCTATACGCGTATTAAGATGATACGCCAATCCCCAAAAATTGTACGAATATCGTAGTTGTCACATAATATATGTACACTAATAAAATTTCCAATATAAGTGAAAAGAAATTATTTTAATCGTTAAGAAATTTATGAAATGCACTTATATTATTCTGTCTCAAAAATATCTTACAAAAACTTAATATTCAACCGACATGTGTATGAATAATGTGAAACTAGCAAACAATTAATTTGACACTTATTTTGTTGCTCTCAAAAAAATCATGCAAGAAGCGAGTAATTTAGGAGTGGTATCGAGAATTATTTCAAATATCCGCGTTGATCAAAGTAATTCAAAAGTCGTAGAATATGGCGTAACTATTTTGGGTGGGATTTTTTCGTTAAATCTCGAAATACTGTCACGATCATTAAACAAAGGTCTGCTAAGTGCATTAATATCTTTTTGCGTGAAAAGAATTTTCCAAATTGATAACGAAGACACTTTCTCGCCGCAAATAAAATAAAAAGGCGTCACGTCACGTGAAATTTGGGGACATTGACTTGAATGTCACGTCGTAATGACATATTATTTATAGTCCACAAAAAATAAGTCCCGAAAGTTTCATATCATACTTAAGTTGTCAGGATACATCAATTTCTGACAACATACTCCCGATATTATTTCTGAGATTTATTTATACTGACGTGTTTTCTCCTCGCTTCCGAAATTGATTCAAAAAAGTTTTCTTTGTTCACAAGATCCCTTTCTTCTTCTTTATAGAGAGAGGGAAGATAGAGAAATTTTCACGTCCAAAAGTAATAAGTGATTTTTCGGGGTACTGTGCCATGTTGGGTCAACGTTTCAAACAGTAATACAATGTTCATCATCAGGGCAGATGTGTAATGGTCCATCTTTACACATCTTACACATTTGTCCTGTAATAACAATTAAGACTTCGCGTTAAGCCCGGGCAATGCCGGAGACCTCAAAATAATTTTTTAACAATAGTTCATTGTTAAATCAAACTCTTCAAAAACAATTTTATTCTGTGTTATGCCAGTAGGTGCGTCAACAATGTTTAATGCTGATAAACAATCAGAATACGTTACACGTGTAATAAATATAACATTGTTATCATTGCGTAATTATTCTTATCGAAATATTGTTAACTTCATCGGATAATGCAAGTTTTGCAAGTGCTCCGAGAATCTGAGTTAACCCTTCAAACCTGGAAGGACATTACTAGCCACTAACATTATATTCCATTAGGGGAACTGAAGGACAGATCTGATCGTGCATCCATACATCATAAAAGTAATTTTATCTTTTTTTCTATAATATTTAGTTATGTGATTTTTTCGTCGTTGAAAAGATAAATAGTTATTCTTTTCATTTTGTTTCAAATATTAATATATGTTTACATGGATAAAATCCAAAAAATCGTCAAAGTTGATTACAAATGAAGGGATTTTTTCATTGATGTTTGAAAGTTTAAGAAATATTTTAATTATTTTATTGTATTATTGGTAAAAAAGTAAAGTGAGGGTTTCCCGACTAATCTCCTACGAAAAAGGAATATGTTTTCTAAATATCGAATTCTTCCAAAATTATAGACATTTCGAGTCGAAATGTCACCTTTAGTTTTTTTATGACATTTTCATGTTTGATATTGAATTGTTTTTCTTTTTAGAAGTATTAATGTTTATTTCAAATACAGATAATTTTATCTAGTTTCTAAAATTGTATTTTTCTCGAAACTTCAAAAATAATGTGTATCACATTCTAAATACCTAAGGAGCATTCTGAAGTATTTTAAAACCTGAAGGGTTAACCAGAAACAGCTTGGTAAAGTTGTGAAGCTTTGTGCGCTGGGAACGGACGGGAGAAAGGTTCAATTTCCTGTTTATTTGGCCGGAAGTCCGCCGACTGGGACGCTTCCGGCTAGTCTAGGCTTTGTTGCAGCTGCGAGGGAATCTTGAAAATTCATTTCAATGTGGGATTTTGCTTTTATCAAACTCTGAACTATTTGTTAAGTTTTGAGAAATTTTCGTTTGTTAAATTGTGTTTTGCTGCAATTAATTAATGAAAATTTTACAGACATTATGATCGTTAGTTTTCTTTGATGAATTTTAAAAAAACAAAAATTTATTTATTTTGGTAGAAGTAATGTAAAATTTGAACATGACAGATATCGTCGAATCACAACATTCCAGTCAAATTACCAATTTTCTTCTTGAAATGTGTTTTTGGCGTATTATTTTTATGTATCTGAAGCGTCCTAGAGGTGATTTGTATTTATATAGACAGATATTTCAATATATATATAGACAGATATTTCAATATATATATAGACGGATATTATTCTGCTTCATGTTTCGTTTAGATCTTTTTACATTGTTTACATTGTAGTACATCGACCAAATATCGATGAGCACCTGTGTTGAAATATTTGTTTGTATTTTCAGATAATTAATGGAATTTAATTGATTTACCCTGTACATTGAATTAACAATGTGATTTTTTTATAAATACCTAAATAAATACACATAAAAAATTTAAATAAAAATTTAAATTTTGGTGCAGCAGGGAAGGTAATCTGTTATGGGGATGTTGGAATGTGCACAAGCACAAGTATTCAGTTATATTCTCAATGTACCTACTGATAGTTAGTTATTAAATAACGTGCTTTCACGTTTTTAAAATGATTTTAATAAATCAGCAATACAAATTTTTATCCCCTCCCAAATACGAACGAAGAAAAAAATTGAAGAAGAAAATAATACTAATAAATCTAACCGAAACACGAAATAAACAATGGAAAGGTAACAGTAGTATGTGAGAATCGAACCAAGCATCTCCGTCTTACAGGACAGCATCTCTAACTACTCTACCATTACGATTTGATTTTTAATATCAAGTTTGTCGATCTCATATTTCATTGTTAGAATTAGCAATATTATCTTAAACAATCTTTTATTTTTATTTTCTGCGTCTTATTCTTTTTAATGATTTGTTTAGATGTATTATTATTATTATTTCCATCTTCAATGCTTAAATATTAATTGATTCAAAATATTTTTCAATAAAATGAACGATTGCTTTTATAAATTGTTTCAGAGAACGCCTCACTCAACTGCCTCCCCAATGGAACATGGGAAAACTACACGGACTACAGCCGCTGCATGGAGAAGGCGGAGCTGGCGGGCGGCGGGGAGGGCGGCACCACCACGCTGCTGACCAGCCACCTCTACCTGGGCGGGTACAGCCTCAGCCTGGCCGCCCTGCTGCTGGCCGTGGGCGTCTTCTGCTACTTCAAGTAATGCACTCACTCTCAATATGCCTACCTCATTGAAACAACCTGCATGGAATACACAAATGCATAAAATCAAACAAAATCTTTTAGACTGGAACAAAACAGATAGCACACAATTTTTCCAAAACCTAATAATACCAAACCAAATACAATGCTTCCACATTTCTTTATAATTAGAAATGTTACCGTTTGTACCCATATGATTTTACATATTTTGTACCTGACGTAGAGTGAGGGATGGAGTCACAGGTTCATTGAATTCAATTTATTATTTTTTTAAATAACAGAACATTTCACTGTAATGCGTTTTTAAATACGTTTGCCAAGAAAAATTGTTTTTTTATAAATATAGGTGTATCAACTTTACCAGTAAAAACAGAGATTGCCTTTTAAAGGCAGCTTAAATGTCAGAAATGATTTTATTCCTCACCGGCATGACCATTGGCAAGTTAGGCCTGCAGGCCGGGAGATGTCTGCTGTCGGTGACGCAGATTACCATCGGGAATATAGAAATGAATGCACTCCATGATAGCCGAGTTTTCAAACCATCCACAAATCAGTCTGAAGAAATATGTAGCAATGTATACAATGTGTACCTCCCTTCTGACCCGTAGATGGATCATTCCGAGCATAACCAAAAGAAAGTCAGTAGAATAGTTCACAGCATCCCTGATGGCTTCCCGTTTGATGTCAATGACAAAAAGTAAATACGGATTGCCAATTCATATTTAGGTCAGTATTTCAATTCAAAATTCCCATTTTATTAATATTTTTACGTAAATGTATGACGTTTGATCATTTGGAATGTCAAATAACTCTAGTGTTGCCAGTGTATATCAATAACTTTAAATCGATAGGCGGAACTACTGACGGATTTGTAGCGATTTAGCTAGCATGATCGAACTATTGATACGTCAACCGATGTCGTATAGCAAATGGATATATGCTGGCAATACTGGTTGTTGGCAAATGAATTAACGTCAGACGGTTGAAATAAATTGACAATGTCAAATTTAAATAATAACTTTTACATACATTGACAGTCCGCATGCACTTTTTGAAAATAAAAAGGGAGTAAATTATTTAATGAGGTGTTTAGTTATGGCTAACAACTATTGATCCTTCAAGTTGGAAAGGAATCACGTTTCTTGTAAGTTAAGGGCGTAGTTAATTCACATCCATTCATTATTTAGCCAGTTATTTTGCATAATGAATGACATCATCCAAAAAGTCGTGCTTATTGATAGCTTATCGACGCTCTGGCCGCGTAATGTGCGCCACCAACAGACATATATTTTTCTCCGTGTTTGATAGAATGCTGTTCATAAAAAATATTATTCACCTTGAACTGAGATGCGGGAAATGTTTTGCAAAAATTAAATAATTACCAAATACATTAATTATTTAGAAACACCATCCAATTCAACGAAATTTCGTATTATTTATAAATGTATCATATTAATAAGAAAAACTTTAAAAAAAATGAAAAAAGAATAGTACCTACCGAAACAACTTCAAAACTATGAAAGTACATATACTACTACACCATTATTTATCTCCATAATGATTAAAATAATTAACGAGAATGTGTTAACTTAATTTATCAGGGCGATATTAAGAATATAATCATTTAATTTTTTAATTAGAAATTATTAATACAGGAATAACCTGACAATATTAGAGAATTTTCTACTACCAACACGGTAAGCGAAAATGTTGCTGGTGTTGTGATGGAGGACTTAGCCAGCAGAGGAATTGAACAAACGACTCATGGGTGGGACCCAAACGCGATTGCCACCCAGCCGCTGACCGGTCGTGTAATCATTATTTGTAAAATTTCACATTAAAGTCTTTTAAATCTGAACAGTCATTTCATGGTTATATGAAATAATTATGTAAAAGATAACTAATTAATCCGTCAAGTTCAGCTTTCAGATTCCTTAGTGAAAGATTTTTTTTAATAAACCTTTGATAAAATAACAACATTAATGGAATGGGAATTAAGTCGTATTTCCTAATAAAATCTTAGAAGATCCGTTTCAATCTTCTTCATACTTATCTGTTTCTTAAATAAAACAAATAACAACGAACTATTGTTAGCAAATAAAGGAAAGTTGTTGCGATAGTTTGCGAATAGTCGCCCTGTTAGGTAAGGTTATATTTTACCTATTTCGTTAAAGTTTTTGTTGTTGATCCTCAGTACCTATTTTGGTGTTCTATCCGAATCCTTTATAATACATGAATCTAAACTAGGGACGTTTTTTTGTAAGACATGGGTCCATATACTTACCTTTCTTGACAAAGGCAACGATATTTATTTATTCTGCTTGGCATGACGCCGGTAAACATGTCATTGTCACGACAAGTTAACAAATATCACGTTATTATTTATACCGGCCCATCAAGAGGAGACCGTTCTGATATAAAATACAAGAACAGGTTCTCGTATGTATTCAACCATCATGTTTTATGCCATTCATTATAAAGCTTGCATTATTATACCCTAACTTTCTTTCTTTGTATATAGAAAGGCGCGGAATATGTTTATTTTAACTGAAGAATTCTATTTAATATTACAAAGTATACGTTCGTTAAGTACCTGAATTTAACTTTGGTATTTTATCTTCTACGGCATTTTGGTTCTGATCTCAAATCGGAAACCGGAACCGACTACTAAAAATATGATTAAAGAAATGTGCGACACATAAAAAACTGAAAAGTATGCATTTTTTTAAATTTTATGTTTTTTTTTTAATATGCAAAAAGTAATATCACGTCTGTTTTATATTTAAAATTAATTAATGTGCATTAGCTCCAATATACTGTTAAAATTGTGACTGCATGACCACTTCCTAATAAAATATGAGTCATTAAGAATATATCTGAACACTTGTTCAGTGTTTGTTTGTGGCCTTGTCCGAGTAAATATTATTATTCGACAGTTTTATTATTTTGAAGAACATGTGTTCCGACTTCCTCATAACATATTCGTGCTTTACTTATTGTTTGTTACGAAACTTGTCAAATCATTATTTAAAGGCCTCTACTTTTAATAGGAAAACTAATAATTTGACCATATTAAAAATAAATGAACAATATTTCATATCAGACAGTTTTCTGCGTGTACATTCCTACTGACTTTCGGCTTTATGGTTCATATTGAATAGTCGTATCAAAATCAGCTAGTCGTTTGGCAATGATAATGATCATTTATCATATTTTTTGTCAGGTATTTTAAACTGAATTAAAGAAGTATTGTCTTTTAGATCTAAGATTTTAACATTAATAACGCAGTGGTATGTACCTACGGAACTAATATTTCTCAGATTGTTTTCCGAAGCAAGATTTTATCTGAAAACTTCTCCTAGCGCCAGCGCTTTTCTAAATAAGCTGAGATTACATCGCAGGAATAGGTATCTGGCATAGTTCGGCCTGCCAAGTAAACTTCTTTAATTTGTTCCACGATCCCAGATTAATAATGGAAGAATCTTCAAGTTTAAATAAGCCTGTTTACGTTCAGACCTGCCCTCTGTTTGCGGTACTACCCTAGTACAAATGTACCTACACTAGTACGTACCTACCACTGATGAGATAAACAGATAGAATAGAATTGGCGTTTCTGTACTCTCAAAGTAAGCTCAATCTTTCTTCACTTATAGTGAAATTGTTCAAACTAAAAAAAATCGAATTTATTTCTTGAGTAGAACATCAATTTCTTTAACCTATTGGGGGGCTTTACGTAGAAAAATGAGTATTACCAATTTATTGAAAACCACTTCATAATATTGGCAATCCTTTTAAAAACGAAAAGTTTTCTTGATAAAATTTTCGTAAAATACGAATATGTCAATTATATTTACAACATCAATTGTAGTGGCAACATTCTGGAGATATTAACCAGAACTTTACAAAAAATCTTGAATCTCTTGTTATAATTTGATTTCACTTTTCTCAAACTCTATTGTCCCTTGATTTTTGCTTACTTATTGTTTTAAGTTAACAATTTTTTGTACACTGTTATGGCACACTTTTGTGTATTTTCTTTCTGTTATTTTTTAATGTACCTTGTCTGTTAAAAAGTATGTAACGACGTAACCTGGATTAAGTAGCTACCGATGCGAATCCGTGAATACAAGTACTTAACTCGAGGGTACCTTACCCCTGAGATGTTTGAACCATTTGCTCTTCAGTGAGAATAAATACCAACATTGATACAGCAAACAAACTATTTAACTGCGTTGCTCGGCCATTAAAAAAAGGTTATTTCTTGTCCAGAGGGAAACGTTGGGAAGGAGGCAGAATCACATTACAAGTCTGAAGCAGGCCAATTTGCTTCTAGTACATAATTTAAGAGTTTTTTTAGTTAGGATTCATGGACCATTGAAAACAAGTTTTTTTAATGGATATTTTTTTGACAATACATCCACACAGGAGGCCATGAGAAACATAATTTCTCTGAAGGCCTATATAATCTTTGGGGATGTTGTTTTTTAAGAAAGGAATGAATGAATCCATCCTCCTCACTACGGTGCAATGCGATGTTCCGAAAGAGTCCTGCTGGAGAAGTCAAAGGGTCTCCCTCAACCAGTCTCTCACGATCTGACCTTCCGCACAGTTGGTGGACGTATGCATCCGCCACCAAGACCCGGACAAACGTCACCACATGAAGGCGGACACCATGGGGTGACCTACGGCAGAGGTTTTGGTTATCCTATAAATGGCTCCCGGGGAGGTGGAACCCATACCCGCCTCCCAAATTGAAGTCTTTGAAATTAAGTTACAAATAGTTTAAAAAATCAATCCTCAATGAGGTTATTTGGTTTCACGCGTAGGGTAATGAATTGAAAGAATTATACAGAGAATTAAATGTCACACATAGTCACTCCATGATTTGTTCACATAATACGTAATTGTCTCAAACCATGTTAATAGCCGAGTGGACAAACGGTTGGCTTCCTACCCAGTTCATATAATATAGTTCATTCCTCTGCTAGCTAAGTCATCCATCATTGCACAAGCAACGTTTTTCTACATAATAATTAACGTTTTTTATCTTCGTTTATTACTATTAGTTCTGTGAAATACATTACTATTAATTCTGTGAACTGTAGACCTCTCGTTCTAAAACGAATGTTCCCAATTTTAACTCATTGAATAAATCAAAATCAAAATTTCCCCCGATATCACAATAGATTTGTAAGAAAGTACTTAAATATGTATTACAATTAACTCTCTTATTAACATATACCACGCGTACACAGCTTAGGTAACCAATATGCAGAAGCAGCAGATATTTTTACATATACAAGGTGTACACAACTTAGGTAACCAATATCTAAAAGCAACAGATTGTTTTCCATATACAAGGTGTACACAGCAAGTAACCAATATACAGAAGCAGCAAATTAACTAATATGCAGATTTGGCAGATATTTTTTAAGTATACCCGGTGTACACGGGTCCTTAGCTTAGTTCACCAATATGCAGAGTTATCAGATATTTTTACATATACCCGGTGTACACAGATCCACAGCTTAGTTAGCCAATATACAAAAGCAGCAGAATTTTTTTAATATACCCGGTATACACGAGTCTACAGCTTAGTTAACCAATATACATAGGTAGTTAGCAAATATTTTTAGATGCGGGTATATTATACCCGGTGTACACAGGTCCACAACTTAGTTAACCTAACTTAGTTCATTTGAATCATACATAATATTAGTACGTTTGTATTTTTTTTTTAAATTTTCTTACAAAAATGATTCATCTTTCGTATTTATTTATTTTATTTTATCGCTCAACGGGCCTTTTACATACAATGCAGGACATCTTGTTTGAAAAATTACAATAAAGTAATATAGGTTACATAACCTAAAAGATTTAACAAATATAGGTCACGTTAATAAAATAAGTGACACTGATAATCTGATAATATCCTCTACTAAATCAATGATAATATTATTTTAAAAAAAACGCTTGGAATTGTTGTTACCAACAATTCATACTAGGTAGAAATATTTCGCTCATGCTAGGCGGCGTTTGAAGTTTGCCATATCATTTAAATATTTGTTACCTACACTATGAAAACGTTGTATTGGGAAATACAAATTAAAGTCGGAATGAAAAATATAAATTTGGTAATTAAAAATAATAATAAAAGTTTGGTAATTAAACATAACTTGATTGACTGCCGTAATATAATACCATATTATGAATACGAACCAAATTCATTTTTAGAAAACGAATTTTATAAAATATATTATGATAGAACTATACTAACAGACCAAACGATTAGACATAATAGACCAGATATAGTTTTACATGTCAAAATTAAAAAAAATAACTTTTATCATTGATGTCGCTATTCCAAATTCCTGTAATATTCAAAAATCTGTTAATGAAAAAATAAGAAAATACACAGATTTAGGAAATGAGATTAAAAGAATTTGGCATTCTCAGACTATAAAAATATTACCGTTCGTTATTTCGGCTACTGGCATTATACGTAGCTCTCTCATTAAAAATTTAGGCGTATTAGATCTATCAAAAAATTTATATATAAAGATGCAAAAGTCGGTCATTTTGAATACATGTAGGATAACGAAAGATTTTTTAAATATTTATGTTGAGGGAACAGTAGGATTTATAGGCCCTGTTAGAAGTTCTACCGAGCCAAACCCTCTGATATGAAAATATCTGGAGTCGGTGAATTTTTTTTTCCCATCTGATCTCTGGTGAGTTGACGTGTTGTTGTTCTTGTATTGTTTTGTATTTATTTTACTTATATAATGCACTTGCATAGTGTTGATTGACTAGCTGATCATTTGTGGAAAAGTGAGTGGAAGGGTTTAGTTTTTCCTATGGGGAAGATGTAACCCGGACAACAAAATCGGAAGCATAAAAAAAATATTCTACATGTATATAGATTGCGTCAATCAATTATTTTTTTTAATAAAAATACGCTTTTTGCAAGGTATTGCCTTACAATATTGAGACATATTATTTAATAAAATAAAATAAAATACCTTTTGTTTTAAAACCACTAGTTTTTAATAATTTTTAGAACCGACCGGTTTCGCTTTACTCAAGCATCTTCAGGGTACAAATTACACGTATTACAATTATTACAAATTATTACAGTAATAATTTGTACCCTAAAGATGCTTGATTATTACAACTTATTACAATTATTACAAATTATTACAGTAATAATTTGTACCCTGAAGATGCTTGAGTAAGGCGAAACCGGTCGGTTCAAAAAATTATTAAAAACTCGTGGTTTTAAAACAAAAGGTATTTTATTTTCATTTTATTAAATATGTCAAACCACAAAGTGATTGCTTTCTTCAATAACATATTATTTGTTTGCGCCTGTACATACGCAAAATGAATATGAATAAATAGTTTTATTTTTTAAACTCAACTCTTCGCGAAAGGCACACAAATACAATACATTTTTTTACGGAATATAAGAAACCTACAAAAATTTCACATTCAAACTCCAAATTTCAAACCTACAAAATTCAATTCATAATTCTACATTATGAATATGAATTTTATAGACAGGCAACCAAACTATGGAGTTATGTTTTTTTAGGCTTCTAACTAGTGATATGCATACAAATTCGATGATTTGAGTAGGTTCTCACCCTTTATATTTCTTTTCAATTATTCTTCGTACCTAATCTCTTTCAGATCACCTCATTCTTAAAACAGTAGAACACGGTAATACCAAACGGTCTCAGAGATTTCATCTCAATTGCATTAATTTAGTTTGCTTTAACCCTTCCTCCGCTGATTCCATATATCACTGCAATAATATTTAAGGGCTAGCTTCTCAAATTGCATCCCTCTGGATTACAATAATAGAAGCCCCATTTCAATTAAACAACTCAAGTTGTCAAGCTACTGTCGAGTCCACATTTAGGAAGTTCTCAATTGAAGTAGTATATTTATCTCTTCATCAAAATAAATCATCGATACCTATTCAGCTTATTAGACTAACCTTTAATAATAAATCCCATTAATGTTTAAATCGTTGATATTAATAATTATTATTCTAACGCCATTACCTCATTTCTTATAGTGTAACCTTTCAGTATTATTTCTGATGTTTCTCCGCGTTTCCTTACAAACTCTCGTATTAAATAAAACTCTGGCTCAATAAAGCATTTTAAACTTTAATGTGATATGATACCCGACCTGGAGGTTCCCACCGCATATATCATACGCTCGGTCTCTACAGTACTCGACAGCTAAACGCCATCTATGGGTAGCCTAATAGACGTATCTAGTGCCATCTATGAGTGAGCTTGTACACACATATCAAGGATATTACAATCACTATAATAACATAAGCTTGACATTTTATTTAATTGGCAGAGAGTGACATGCAAATGATTACTTTTACATCGAATTAACTTATTTACAATTAACCTTGCCAATAAAGAATAACAAATAATTTGTCAGAAAAACAAATAGTTTCTCTTATTGTAAAGCAATACCTTACAAAGAGCGTATTTTAATAAAATAAATTAATTAACGCCCTTTATTAATACATGAAATATAACGAGCGTCGCGGCCCGAAGAAAATAGGGTCCTATTAGCACCGTTGGTAGAGCAGCGCAGCGCCCCGGCAAGGCGGAGATCCTGGGTTAAAGTCCTAGATTCTACCGTAACTTTTTTTGATTTTTCTATTTCAAATTTTCGTTTTAAAATCCCTACTTTTATAATAAACATACTTAATAATAATGAACTGCTGAATTATTTGCATGTATTTACTTAGGTACAATCCAGCCTTTCTCCAAAACGATCTTCTACACAACGTAGAATAAATTATATATGTCCCAAGGAAAAAGATTTTCGTCAATTTTTCAGTGCCTCCTGCGTGAATAAAATATAATAATAAATCATTCCATCAGCCTATTTTTGAGGAAAAATACCTTACGGGACCAGAACCCTTCTGCCATCTGAC